>NW_019739242.1:883753-899255 GCF_002891405.2 Cryptotermes secundus
GGCGGGGGTTCGATCATGGTATGGGCAGCCATATCGTGGTATTCTGTCGGATCCATCATTACCCTGCAAGGTCACGTCACTGCCAACGACTATGTGACCATTTTGGGTGACCAGGTCCATCCCATGGTGTACAGTTTGTTCCCTAATGGTGATGCCATTTACCAAGCCAACAATGCCTGTGTTCACATAGCTCACATCGTCCAGGACTGGTTTTCTGAGAACGAAGATGAAGTGTCACGTCTGCCATAGCTCCCACAATCGCCAGATATCAATATTATTGAGCCTTTGTGGTCTGTTTCGGAGAGCGATCTGCGTGCGTGCTGTCCACCTCCATCATCGATAACAGAACTTACCGTGTTTTTCAGGAAGAATGGTACAAGATTCCCTTGCAAATCATACAGGACCTCTATTTATCCATTCCAAGGAGACTGCAAGCAGTTCTGCACGCCAGAGGTTGCCCTACACCACATTAGTCACGGTAATGTGTTTTTTGTTGGGTGTTTCCATATTTTTGTCCATCCCCTGTACGTAAAACTGTGGTTCCTATCTCGTCTGAATGTTATACAGGTCTGTTTATGGGGATCATATTCTGAAACCCTGAAACATGACAAGAAGAAAAGCGCCATGCGACTTTATTGCTGAATAACACTGATCCATCTGCAACTCGTTGTCAGCAAATTTAATTAAAAGTTATAGAACATGGTATAGTCATATAACTGGTTAATGTAGTCAGTTGGAACAATAAGATTTTGCTCGCCAGTCCGAGCAAATTGGTGTGGTGGTAACGCTGTAGACATGTATTCGGGAGTTGTTCAGTTCGAATCTCTGCCAGAACACCAGAGATCTTGTCTGAAAGTATCTCGTGGCCTTCCTCAGTCTCGATAGCGATAGCGACTGGCTACGGTCTGGACTACCGAGGGGTCGGAGTTCGAGTCCCGGTTGGGTCAAGAATTTTCTCCTCTCCACGTCGTTCAGACATCCTTTTGGGTCCACCCAGCCTCCTATTCAGTGTGTACCGTGGGATCTTTCCCCGACGGTGAAACGGCAGGGGCGTGAAGCTGACCGCTCACGTCCAACTAGTGCCGAGGTCAAGAAATGTGGATCTATTCATCCAGTCCTCCATAAGACTTCATGGCGTAGTGCTTAATTAGTTAAGCACAGGGACAGCTTTACTTTTACTTCAGTCTCTGCAGACGAATGTCGAGACAGTACATGGAGTACGCCACGATCGCATCCTTTGACACCACTTCCCAGTTCATCAGCCATCCTACCACACGATGCGATATAGTATAGATATTAACAGCATCGTAAAATCTACACAAAATAAATTTGCTGCCATTATCATTATCCTCCAAGTTTATCTTTGCTGTAATAGTGTCTTCATGACTCATAACACCTCAGTGCACTCCAGTGTACACGATTTTCTATCTATACATGCACTTACAGTGACCACTTCATCCTTCACACCTCGAAGGTAAACAGGCGGTCCTTTGAAACACGTCTTCTGTCAGAATTGTCAGAAATGCGTTGTCATAGACGCTATTGTAGCAGTGAACTGGAAATTGATGTGGTTTACAGAAGAGGCTGTCTGTCATACCAGTCCAGATGTAGAGGATAAATAGGTGCGTCTATTCAGCGTGAGGTAGAAACATTACTATGGATCCAATTTCACGTTCTCAAGCACGGAGCAGATGCACACCTGCCGTAGCCACATTTATTATTCGTCCAGAGCCGTGTGCATAATGATGTAACAGATTATTACCTGTGCTAATAGACGGGAGAACCGTCTCTGTGGTCTAGTGGTCAGAGTTCTTGGCTACAGATCCAGAGATCCCGGGGTCGATTCCCGGCGCTACCAGATTTTTTCTGAGAAGTAATGGGTCTGGAACGGACTCCGCTCAGCCTCATGATGATAATTGAGGAGCTATTGCAAGGAAATAGCGGCTCCAGTCTAGAAAACCGAAATTAACGGCCGTGGGGATTCGTTGCGCTGACCACGCGACACCCTCTATCCGCAAAAGTTGGCACTAACTTCACCGACAAGCGGCGGTCGCTCGGTTGGTATAGTTCGCTTGCGGACTGAAATCACAGAGTTTTTTATTGCTATTGGGGTGGAACTAAGTCCCTTGTACTTAGGCCACTTCTGGCCTATTGTACTAGCCCCAGATGATAGGTGAGGGTGATTGTGGCGCAATTGGTGGAATGAAGATTGGCAGGGGAAACCGAAGTACTCGGAGAAAATCTGCCCCAGCACCACTTTGTCCACCACAAATCCCACTTTACCAGAACTGGGATCGAACCCGGGCCGGCGCGGTGGGAAGCCAGCGACTAACCGCTTGAGCTATGGCGCGGCCTAAAATCACGGAGTTTGTTTTGTTTGTGTTTTATTGCTAATAGACGGGAATCCTGTAAAACTACATTGTTTCGCAGGAACATATTAGCTCCATCTTCAAGGTCGCTCTGCTTCTGCCTACTTCTTGCTGATTTACTCATCCTCCCTGAAGATGGAGGAGATATGTTGCCCTGAAACGTCACTTGATTTTTACGGGACTGCACGGCGTTACAACCCAGAAGACAGGATTCTTCATAGTCACCGCTGCGAGAACCTCAGATCTAAAATGATACTAATTTGTATCCTACTCGTTGAATCACGAAATATTGTCGCTAGTGTCGCGATAATAATTTTTGCGATTTCTTGGTAGCACATCGTCGACTCAGGGGGTCAATGGAGAATCAGACTGTATCTCACTTCTTGATTCTCTGCGCTCTGCCCCCACGCGCGGTTTACAGGTTTTTAGTGGCTTCTGATTGGTTTTTAGATATTGTCCTGGTACTTATTTTCGGTTATGTTCTTCCCTGAGACACAAATCTACGTACACCAAGCATGACCAGACCATAAATGAACACACTCGCATGGGTACGATGTATTCAGGATTTTACTGCTTATGGCAGAGGCATCTATCGCAATAAAGAATGTGTATTTTTCGTATATACGACGTAATACGATGGGCCCAGTTAATTGTCCCTGTGGGATCATAGAGCGTCGAAGCCGTTATCGAGTTACCGCTTAGCCGCTTGAACGACAGACTGTCCCCTGACGGATGGATTCGGAATATGCTCACAATTTATTCCTTATTTGCCCCAAATGAATGCAGTGAACGCACTGTGAGATGGATTTATCCGAATATAGCAGCAAGGAGTCGAATTCATTTAGAGATGAAATTTTCTTTCTGAAAGGGTTTGGCGCTAGGAGTTTTCCAGAATCTCTAAATCAGAAACAGATTTTTTGTATGATCCTGGTGGGGGTTAGGTGTAAATATTTGGGCTACGTGTGAGACATATGATGCCGAAAGGGTATAAGTTTGTGTGCGAAATTTGATGTTCATTAACACTGCCGTCTTCATGGATCTGACACCTTGCAGTTTGGTGGATAATTATGAGCGTTTCGAAGCAGATTGCTCCCTCCAGGTTTGAAGTAGATGATGATGGCCGTTGGTTTACCAAAACCGTTGGTACCCATCTACACGGCGTTACATCCCAGAAACGCACATCCAACATTAAGCGCCGTGTGATCCAGAATTCTTACATTGATGTTAACGCTTGAAACAACGTCCGTTAGCTCCTGATCGTGATGTTTTGTCAACCGACTCTTCCTTCGTCTGTGCTTGATTGGTTCTTCCTGCATGTGGCTGATTACTTAGGACAGCGGACGATTTCTGTGTAGTGATATGGATGTTAAAGAAATAGAATATGATGGTGAAGCCGGGATAGTGCAGTCGGTATAGCGACTGGCTACGGACTGGACCATCGAGGGGTCGGAGTGAGAGTCCCGGTAGGGTCAAAAATTCCTCCTCTCCACGTCGTCCACACCGCCTCTGGGGTCCACCTAGCCTCTTATCCAAGGGGGTACGGGGGCTCTTTCCCTGCGGGAAAGCGGCCGGGGCGTGAAGCTGACCACTGACCTCCAACTATTGCCGAGGTCAAGAAAATGTGGATCTATACATCCACTTCCCCATACGCCTTCATGGTGTAGTGCTTAATTAGTTAAGCACAGGGACAAGTTTTAGAATATGGTGGTGTAGACTTGAATCATCCGACTGGGGATTGTGACCAGCGGTGATCTCATATGAACACTGATGAACCCTCTTCGGTGGCGAAACCCTTGATCATTTGAGCGACTATCGGCTTTGCTCCTCGAGAAGATTCTGCTTCCTGGAGTGAGTGTCAATATGGTGTAGGCTACAGATTCAGTAACCACAAAGGACTGAAGGAAAGCTGCTGTGTCTGTGCACCAGATCCTCTTCATACTCAGATTTGACAAATTTTCGTAGACCAGAAAGCAGGTACGGTGGTGCTTTCGTTTGTAATTCATTGAATCAGTTACTCTTTGATGCAACGGAACGAAGAGTGGAAATGCGAGGGCTACCCATTGTTGAAATTGGTTCCTTTGCGGTTTTGTATCCATTATTGCAGAGATAATGAGGCTGCATGTGGCACTAAGTAGCCATAAACAATTTTCTAATTTTTTGTCACATACCTTTGTGTAGACTCCCAATCTCAGATAAGAAAATCCGTAAAATAATTCCGGAAATAAAAGATGTGGAATTAAGAGAAAGGTAAAGCTATCCCTGTAACAGGCCGTGGAGGCCCATAGGGTTGTGAGACGTCGAGGTTCCCACATTATCTCTAGACAGTTGGTTTACAGATGGCGGTGAGGCTGTCAGCCTTACGCGCCGGCCGCCTTTTCCTGGTACTCATTTCTGTTAGAGACTGAGTCGACCCCAGGCCCATAGGTCAACTGAAAAAAAAAATCCACCTCATCGGAACTCGAACCCGCGACCTTCCGGCTTGTAGAATAGTGCCTCAACCAACTACGCTACCGCGTGCCCCAAAGATGTGGAATGTCAGACAGATACACGTATGTGGTCTCCAACTTTCTCTTATTCGAGGATACAAAGTAGGAATTTCTTTAGAGGCAAAATTGCTTCGTTTTACAGGAACATGGAAGAAAATTTTCGAATGCTGAATTTCGAATTAGCCTAACTTTATTTTAAGGTCACTGTTTTAGCAGATAAATACATAACGTCGTGAAACATCTGTAGAATCCAGTACTATGTAGTTTTACTTTCTTGCTAAATTTTGTAACATGGATTAAAACCACTGTTCTGTGTTCGCTCGTCGTTGGAGACACACCCTAAGTTCAGACTGGCAGAAGTCGACAATAACCTGAGGCAACCGTGGCTTCGTGGTTAGCGATTACGTCATAAATACCAGCTGTAACATAAGCCCCTCCCTGTCTCGTTTTATACATGTTGCAGCCCAGCCTTGCTCATCAGGTAGGTAGTGTGTGGACGGCCGTTACGGAATTAACGCAGTTCAGAACACCATCAGCATCAGCGCCACGGTTCCCCTAGTGGCCGCCTTCTATTAATGTATATCAGTGATTATACAGATTATTTTGTTGCATTTGCTGGTACACAGTTTTGATAATTTGTAAAGCTGCTCACTCACTCGTGGAGCTGAGCCCTTCTTGAGAAGCCGCAAATTGTGCAGCTACTGAAGAACTTCCCAACATTTTATGGAACCCCGAAGGTTCATTACCTTGTTATATTTAAGCATCCTGTTAAACACTATACGATATATGATATAAATTCCGTCCTAAGTGTAACAATTTATTGTAGTAAAGATAAGCAGCGGCACGCACACAGGGAGCCTACACAGAATAACACATATACAGTGCTGAAAACAAGAAGTAGCCTCTGCAGCACTATAGACGTGGGGCGAGTAACCCTGAGAATGTTAAATTTTAAATTTTAAAATTTGGAAAAAAATTTTAAAGGCGTTTTCTAAAATTGGAACTGAAGATTTTAAAAGTGCCAGTTCATGAATGTCAAAATTGACGTGTGTGGGTGACAAAGATGATGTACGAATCAGACAAATATCAGCGAAGTAGATCCTGTTAGCCAATTGGGAAGACATGTGTGTTCTTAAATTTTAAACTGGGTGCAGTGTAACAGCTACGTGAGAGTATACACCTGATGATGGCCGTTTGCGGCCGAAACATGTAGTGTAGAAGAAGGCAAAACGAAAGACCTACAATAAATTGTTACACTTAAGACGGAATTTATATCATATATCGTTCATTACCTTGTTCACAAGAGCCCTCTGCTGGTCCCTATCCTGAGCCAGATCAATCCACTCCATACCACCCCATCCTATCTCACCAAAATAATTTGTACAGATACTCTTCGTTAAATCAGAGAGGATGAGATAGGTGCGTGACGTGTATCACGCATGGGAGAGAGATGAGAAAGTCATACAGAATTTTTGTCGGAAACGTGGAGGGAAGTAACCACTTGGAAGATCTAGATGCAGATGGGAGAGTAATATTGATATCGATGTTAAAGAAATGGGGATAAGGAGCTGTGGTGGGCACTTGTGAACACGGTGATGAACCTTCTGGTTCAATAAAAATGTGTGTTGACCTGTTAGCATCTTAAAATGACGTACGCTCCAGCACTCAGATATTTATCAGGAATTGCTATTTCCTGCTTATATTTTAGCTTGAAGTAATGTTTAGAAGCTGCAGAGTGCATGACCTGTCGGTGAAGAGAGGTCATGTTGTGGAGTATATGCTTTCCAGCGAAGTGAGACACAAGAAGATGTTTTATTTTGTTGCAGCGCCTTTATTTGGGTGATGTGCAAGACGCGTGACTAGGAACAAATATGAATTAAGCGTTTAATTCAAATCTATATAAATAAAAACAATCCAATATTTTGAACTGAGGATCCTGCTTTGTGTGCAACCATGTTTTTTTTGTCTTTTTTTTTTGCAGCAAGAAAGTGTAACTTCATTCGGCGCTAAAATGGAAAAAGGACAGTTGAATTCTATTCTGCTTAATCAAAATTAATCAAAATTATTTCAAGTTCTGTAGATACCAGTATCATAACATACTGTCACGTGTCCGGCATTCCGTGACTAATAATCACGGGTTCTGGATTGGATGGTTGGATTTATTGGCACGTCGATTACAGTTACAGCCAATTATAACAGTTCACCACTAACGACTGCTTACCACTCGCTCCATTCCTTACTTGACTATGAGTGTCTTCTCTTCTGCCGTGACTGACTTGGTTCTGATTTACGAATTGGTCACTTCTTCGGCTTCCGTTGTTTGCTGGTTAACACCCCTCAGCTGAACACTGAACTTCTCACAAATGAATTACCCTTACGACTGGACTACGACTGAATCGTTCTGAGTCTGAGTCTCATGTTACGACCGAAGGTCAGTCGGCCAGCCCGTTTGGAATAAAGCACCCATCTGGGGTTTACGACCAGATTTTTGTTACTGTCAGACAGACAGTTGCGGGTTTGTTGATGTGGGGCTCTCTCTCTGACGAGAGGACGTGTCTGTCGTTTGCCAGAGGCACAGTCAGCAGTAATAAGCCTGTTGTCAGTATGTTTTTTTTCTTTGGCACTATAGCCCCAGTGGGCCTAGGCCTACCTCCATGAACTTCTCCGTTCACTTCGGTTTTTCTAGATCTTACACATTGGGTAGGACTCCTTGGGCGGGTATCAGCTCGTCGCAAGGCCTCTACCTGTACACAAACACAGAACAACGAACACACACAAACTAAACATCCATGCCCTGAGTGGGATTCGAACCCACGATCCCGGTTTCCAAGCGAGCGAAGACAGTACATGCCTTAGACCGCTCAGCTACTAGGATCACTACAGCAGATCATCTCGTATCATTAGTAGCTCCTGCTACAACAGCAGTCTAGTCACTTGAACGGTCTGAATCGTTCTTCTCTGTACGGCTTCTTATATAGGCTACCGGTAACCATGGAAAATGTCTGTTGCCTGTTTATTGTCGCGGAAACGTGCTTACCGAACCGTTGCCTAGGAAGGGCGTATTCCGCGTCTGTTTGTTGCTGCGGGAATGTGTTTGGCGAGCCGTTGGCTAGTAATGGACTTCCGCTATTGCTCTACTATTCCGGCTTTCAGGCGTCATGTCACAATATTTTACAGACTTCCAGTGAATAACGTTAATTTCAGCGACTGTTTGCAAATGGAGACGAATACGAACAGTTCTGGTGCTTAGGTTGTATGTGTGGCTTCGGCTCTCAGGACTGGGCCTCGTCGAATGTTGAGGGTTTCCAGCGCTTCGGCAGAACTTTCGGTTGTTATCCTCAGGGTTAATGACTTTGGGGGGAGGTGAAGCGGTGACTGAATGAACAGAGGAGCGGGATGCTAACCAATAGCAGGCGTTCTTGCGGTTAGTGAAAAGAGGCAATGAAAATGTTTTGGCAACCGCGTGGTCCTGAGACGAGGTGGGAGGAAAATGTTTCAGCTTCCTCACGTTTATGGCACGAGCTGATGGAAGAGTTTCCTGTTTTACTTCCTCCGACACAGTGCCTAATGCGAGACTTTCATTTCCCTTCATATGTGGACACAGTTGGAGAATCTCCGGATATTAATCCTCTTGGGCTTCGTTAGCGTATCGCATTAAATGTTTTTATTTTTGCGCGGAATTTTTCTGAAAATAATGTATCTTCATTACGAGCAGTGCTTTCACTTCCTGCAAAGGGCGGTTAACTGTGACCTGTGATAGTATATGTTTATACCTCGGGCAGCCAAAGGTTTGCGGATTTAAAACTGTCCGATATGTAAGTAACAACAGGCGCGGGAAGCGGCATGAGGTATATGCAATCCACTGCTTGTGAACCCTGAAATTAACAACATTCTTATGCATCCGCCCATTTTCTTAGCGGATTTTGCTGACAAATTTTTTTCCCACGCGAAGCTTACGTGAACACTGGAGATCAGTTCGGAATACAGGCTGTCGACTCCAGGGCCATAGTGCTGCTGGAAGGGGTTTTTTTTAATGCTAGTGGGGTGGGACTTGTCCCTTGTACTGCGGCCACTTCTGGCCTATTGTACCAGCCCCAGATGATAGGTGAGGGTGATTGTGAAACAATTGGTGGAATGAAGATTGGCAGGGGAAACCGAAGTACTCGGAGAAAACCTGCCCCAGCGCCACTTTGTCCACCATAAATCCAACTTGACCAGACCCCTGAATCGAACCCGGGCCTCCGCGGTGGGAAGCCAGCTGCTGGAAGGGCTAGATAAAATGAAAAAAAAAATCCATGTCATCAGGACTTGAGCCTGAGACCTTCTGGTTTCTAGCATAGTGCCTCAACGAAGTACGCTAACGCGTGCCCCGTTCTTAAGTGGCATCAAGTTAAAATTTGTCGCGGTGAGAACTAACGGACAGGGTGGCAAACGTGAGCATTCAAGTTATAATTTCGCTATTATGGACTTTGATGCCCCAAAATTTTCAGAAGCACATTAAAACCTGTCGTAGTTCCCATGCACATACTCGTCAACACACAGAAATTGTTCTTTACCCACGAAGCGAGATGAATCCGCGTCCTGTTTTCACTATAGCTATGTCGAAAGTACGCAGTTCTGTTACAAGTTCTCCTTGCCCAGTTCTGTAGAACAAAGATCGTACTTCCGAGAGCTAAGTTGACAACGGACTTGATTTATCTCTACGCGATTACTCTGTCCCGGAGAATTTCCACCACTCCCGCTGTACGTCGCTCAGAATGACTGTGGAGTGGATCTGCTGTCACTACTATCAAGGAAACGGTCCATCAGTGCGCAGCCCTAGTTCTCATTGAACCTGTGGTCCTGAAACTCTGCTTACCTAGCATTTGAAGAAAAACGACTTCTCTTCTAGCCTTTATGAACGCTTACACTAACTCTTTCTCCTTCTCTTTACTGGCCGATTTAAACGCACCTTTGGGATACGTCACTTTTTCATTACGTTCGGTATTCGAATGTTAAAGAGTTGCCCTTCACCGCAGAAATATTAATATTTTCCCTTTGAAGTGTTGCAGGAGCGCTTTGTTCCAAATGCTTTCAATCCATTCTTTAACATGCCTCTTAGACATACCAGGATTAGCCAAGAACCACTTAAACAGATCAGAACACATATTATACAAGTTAAGTCGTATCGCAAAATGTTTGATTTTCTGTTTGTTTATTCTGCTTCAAGCACTTCAAGAGATAGACATCGCATGACCTGCCCTTATGGTGACACAGAAAGATGGAAACTGGTAGGAAGCCGCCTTGTTATCACCATCAGTCCGACGTGTTTACGGCAGTTTCTCGCTAACCCGGTGGTTGTCGCAGAACAATACAGCTGTTGGTCTGAAGGGCGTAGGATGTTCGGATTGTGGAACTGCTGTCACCATTAACTCTCACCAGAGCCTAATTAAGCAGCATGTTCCTTCACTAAACTCTGAAGATATTTACAGACATGTTTAGAAATAAACTTCGCTTAGCGCGAACATTTTGGTGCGTTTCTTCTTGAAAAACGGCAGGCCTTACGCATCAAGTGCGTTAGGCCTGAAATGCGCGTTTAATTTTTGTCTGTATCTTCTGCTTGTATAACATTTTCGCTTTGATGAATATTTCGCAAGTTAGCCCGGGTTACGGAGCTTGAGTATTCGCATAGGAACGCGTCTTCGTATAAGGCGACGGTCTGGTTTGGTTCGAATTTAACCAAGATCGGAACGAGGCGACTGTGCAGTGTCCAATTGCATGAAAATTCGGCCATCATGCGTACAGCCAGACTGACAGAGCAGTTTCAATAGACTTTCTGCAAGATGCTAAGGCGCCTAAAATCATGTCACGAAACGACTTAGTGAAGTTAGTATCTGGAAGCTAAAAACTGGTTTTGGATGCCATTACAGCCCTGTTCCCCAGAAGATATGAATCGCTTGGTGTGGTAGCCTCATGTATACTTAAAACTAAACATCGCGACTCACAAAACTGGATCTAAATGGAAAATAGCAGTCACTTGAAATCCGCGATTGTCGATAGATTTCCAGGTATCAGTCATCAACCCATCTGTTTCAAGATTACTTACTTACTTACTTAATTACTCACTCATAGAGCTGAGCCCTTCTTGAGGAGCCGCCAATTCTGCAGCTACTCAAGAATTTCCCAGTATTTTATGGAACCCGAAGGTTCATTACCGTGTTCACAAGAGCCCTCCACTGGTCCCTATCCTGAGCCAGATCGATCCAATCCATACCATCACATCTTATCTCTGTAAGGCTAGGAACACACACAGCCACATCGGTCATACGACGTCCGTACGGTTTATGTCGCGTCAGGTAGTAGAATATAAAGTATAGTCTTAGCTTTCATATGTGACGACATGCGACATCTACCGTACTACAGTCGGAGGGCAGTCGGACCAAACCACAGCTTCGTCTCGCCTTTGATTGATTGGATGCACCCAGTGCAATCTTTCATGCTACCCTCCGTTTTTATTTTCGGCGTCGGAGCAAGTACGCGCTCTCGGTCCATCGTTCATTGTTCCTTCATCAAAACTGCGATTCCGCGCGGATAAAGTCGCTCTAGTGTGAAAAGGAGGTCGACATTTTTCCGTACGACCGATGTCGCTGTGTGTGTTCCTAGCCTAAGATGCATTTTAATATTGTACACCCACCTACGTCTTGGTCTTTCCAGTGATCTCTTTCCTTCTGGCATTCCCACCAATATCCTGTTATGTTAGGAAGTGTAGTTCTCTTCCCAGCGTGTTTCAGCATCACTTGGTAACACCCAGGCTGCTGGATACTCGGCATCACCCTCGTGTCGTGGCAGCGTTACATGTCGGTCGTAGGCCTTGGCATTGTAGCCAATTGTCATGATCTCCTGCCTCCGTTGCGTTGATCCTCTTTGAGACGTGGAACGAGTCAGGAGGGGGTGGGGACAAGCTGGAACTTCTGAGTGGCTTATTTATAACCAGTCTTGCTTATTAATCTTTCCTTCCAGAATCGTAAATGGTCTAAGAAGTCGAGCAAGAATGTTTTCTTGTTGGCGTTTAGTCAGCAAGCAGACGTAGGTACACTGACTTTGTTTTATGAAGGGAACACTTTCCAGCAAGTCGTTCACGAAATGAAACTTTTCTCTCTAATTTAAAGGAAACGACAGCATACTTGTACGATAAGAAAGAGTCAAATAAGTTCATTCTGTGGCCTTCTAGGTTATGACACCGTGCGTTCTACTAAGTAGGTAGCAACGTTTCAGAAGAACATACTGTTTCCATTTTCAGGGTCGAAGTAAATAAAGCTTAGAAAGTGGTAGATTGTAGAGATGGGGGCGGGGGGGGACGGGCCAGGGAATTACGTACGCGGAAAATAGTGTGTAATATTTCAGGTTAGTTTATATGAAGGATCCGGTCTAGGAAACCGAAATTAACAGCCGTGGGAATTCGTTGCGCTGACCACGCGACACCCTCTGTCTGCTAAAGTTGGCACTAACTTCGTCGACAAGCGGCTGTCGCTCAGTCGGTATAGTTCGCTTGCGGACTGAAACCACGGAGTTTTTTTGTTTGTTTTATATGAGGTATCGTTAATTGAACATCAGGAAAAGAAGTTTTTAGTGTCCATGATTTGTTCTGACCGTCTTACAGTGCATACATTTATTCACCTTACTATTCTCTCTTGCACTACATGTTTCGGCACTAAAGTGCCATCTTCAGATGCTTTTCGATGTACGTCGAACTACTGCATTGCATGCCCTGTTGTCTTTATACTAAAATATTTAAAATTTAGCAATATATATGACGAATATATATTTTAGTTATTTTAGTATAAAGACAACAGGGCATGCAATGCAGTAGTTCGACGTACATCGAAAAGCATCTGAAGATGGCACTTTAGTGCCGAAACATGTAGTGCAAGAGAGAATAGTAAGGTGAATAAATGTATGCACTGTAAGACGGTCAGAATAAATCATGGAACATAAATCAGTGCAACAGGACGCTAAAATATAACATTATTAAAAGTTTTTAGTGTATGTAATTGAAATGGCGTATGTTCGATCAGAGTCTAGGGTAAGAATAAACAAATGGAAAGTATCGTAAGGTTGGCCACCTAAGCTTGACGCACTGCTTTTGCTTCTTGTGTGTTTCTGCTTTTTTCTTTGTTCCTTACCATCGATTATAAAAGTAAAATATCCTGGAACAGGAGCAGCTTAATTCCAGTAATGTAGCACTGTCATGAGATTTTATGTTTTCACGAGGGTGAATATCAAGAGTATGGTCTTCTGAGTGTGACGCATGTGCCTTGTCGCTTCCTAGACTACAGCAACCTTAATATCAATTTAAAAACAAGAGGTACTGGGACGAACTAGTCGTCTACTTTCATTTGATACGACACGTACCGCATAGAAAACGACGCGTCCAACAGTTCTGCTGTGTCTTCGTTGCCTAGCAATGATGGGAAGATATGAATAAGGACAACGACTGATTTATGAAGTACGCAGTTCAGACGAACTCAGGTGCCATGATATACATACCAAGTTTTATAAAGACTGGTTCAGGCATTCAAAAGCTGATGGGATGCACAGATATGCAAACAGCATGGTCATGTCATAAACCTCTTTTATTTTTTAAATAAGGAAAGTGGGCTAGCTGAGCGTAGTAATGTTGGATGTTAGTACGATCTACAGATCTGTTAATGCCTTACAGCTTACTGTTCTTCCGTATTTATTTACTCGTTGTTTGCTGAACGACGCTGTCGCGTGATTGGTTGAGCGGCAAACGAATAATGATTTGGAAAGCGTACGAAAGAAGCAGTCAAGACCTGGTTTCAGGCCTGTCGCGGCATTTGTTCGGAGGAACTGAGGAAATCATTCTTTTCTGCTCTTCATATAAAGCAGGGCTTCACTGGATCTATACGGATCAACACAGAATTCACAAGATTGCTGTAATATAAACCCTCAGTGTCAAATTTAACCGAAATCCACGCTTTAATTTTGGAGGTTAAGCGTACAGATCGATAGAAATATTACTTTTCACAACGTTTGAATTTTTTTACTAGACGTTTTCGACTCATTTTCATATTTCTATTATTCTTGACCTTATAGTGTGAAGCCCAATCAAAATAATGTTTAGGAGGACTTATATATTGTTACGTGTATGAGTGGCTGTAAACGGGGTTTGGATTGGTAATTAGATTTACTGAATATTTACAGGTCATAACTGCAAGGAAATATAGTGCTACCGCTTATTCACACACTCAGCAGTTCACTACAGCACGTACTAAGTCTTCTGAGTCTGCTGTGTCTTCACCAGTCTTTGTCTGGTAACGGCCTCAAACGTCGTTGCTTTCTCAGCTTCTATGTTCACGCGCTTTCTGGCTAGCGACTCTCACACAACTAACTAGCAGGCCGGCGGCCATATCGTACCAGCCCCCCTACACTTTTGATTGACTCCAACTGACTAAACTCTATAGTTGTCCTGCGTATAACACCTCGGCACGGACCGCATAGAAAACACCAGTCCCAATAGTTCTGTTGTTGTGTAATAGAGCTGTTGCGCGGACCGCGCAGAGAACACCACTTCCTAGTTAGTCCGTTAGTGCGTGTTATGAAACTGTTGCCTAGCAGCGGGCGCTGTCTACAGAGTCATTACTTAGCAACGGGTCTACGTGCTACAGTATTATGGCCCTGGGGTCGACTCAGCCGCTAACGGAAATGAGTACCAGGAATTTTCCTGGGGGTGAAGAGCGGCCGGCGCGTAAGGCTGACCTCACCGCCATCTGCGAACCGATTGTATAGAAAATGTGGGAGCCTCGACATATCACAACCTTACGGGCCTCCACGGCGTGTTACAGGGATGGGTTTACATTCTTATGTATTACAGCCGCCATTATGAGAACAGTTTCAGTACAGCTTGCATATAGGACTAGTCAGCTAGCTATCTACTTGCTGTATGTTAAACATACGCGACCTTGCACCTTAGGCAAGCCTGGCTTTCGTGCCTGGTCCAGCTACGGTTTTGTGAGGTTTCCTTCCATCGATTACGTGCAGTGATAGACTGCCACCGCCTGCCACATGGTTGTCCCGTCATAGTTCTACGTGGTAGCTGCACGCGCTCGAGGACAGAAGCCATACCACGAATCCGGCTACACTAACAATCCCATAGAAGGATGCGTCTGCAAAACACTGTTCCGTATCAGCGACCCCCTTTTGTAAGTACTGTAAGGGTCGCGCCATAGCTGAGGCTGTTAGTCGCTGGCTTCCTACCGTGGCGGCCCGGGTTCGACCCCGGGTCTGGTCATGTGGGATTTATGGTGGACAAAGTGGCGCTGGCACAGGTTTTCTCCGAGTATTTCGATTTACCCTGCCAATTCTCATTCCACCGACTGCTTCACATTCATCAACATCTATGATCCAAGACTGGTACAATAGGCCAATTAGTGGACTCACTCTCACCCCACCGAAGGAAACTAAAAGAGTAGGGGTAACTTCAGAAGAAAAAAAAATGGATCCATATGGACAGAACGAACTCCAAAAACTTGCTCTTCACTAGAACCAAAGGAATGTAAATGACAACATGAGCACAGTGTATTCCTTACTGAGTGTTCCTAACTTGCAGCTTCTCCCCCCCCCCCCCCCCCCCCCCCCCCCCCCCCC
>NW_019739242.1:899393-904548 GCF_002891405.2 Cryptotermes secundus
CCCGTGGCACCCCCAGTGGGCCTAGGCCTGCCTCCATGAACTTCTCCGTTCACTTCGGTTTTTCTAGATCTTAGACATACGGTAGGACTCCTTGGGCGGGTGATCAGCTCGTCGCAAGGCCTCTACCTGTACGCAAACACAGAAAAACGCCCACAAACATCCATGCCCTGAGTGGGATTCGAACCCACGATCCCGGTTTCAAAGCGAACGAAGACAGTACATGTCTTAGACCGCTCGGCTACCGTGACCGGCCCAACTTGCAGTTTACTGGATGATATCAATCAGTTCATGCCTTCCGCTCCTCTCCTCCCCTCCCATTTCCTGTCTGCCTGAAATCGTAAGGAATATGGCAGCAAAAGCCAACTTAGAGACAACTATGAAGTCGGAGCAGTGTAAGACAACAGCGAAGGTGAACTTTTGTATGTATGGAGCACCGAACGTAAAATGTAGCTGGTCCCTACATCTTGGTGGTTTGCAGCAGCACTCTGAGAGTTGCACGACCTTCGAACTGTGGGTGGGGCAGCCGAGGCAGCCTCCATGCCGCACCGACAAGGTTTCGTATTGCGATATAGGAACCGACGTGCTACATACCGAGCCATTGATTTTGCCTTGCCAGTAGGATGAAAACGTAATGAATATAGGCCACATGCTTCGCATCTCTGCGGTTCTGAAGTACAGATAACCAGCTCCATGGAGGAACTGGTAGTCTTAAAGCTGGTCAGAGTAATTTCCTGACCTTTATAAAGCGCAAACGTTCGTTCCCATATTTAGAAGAGCCAACCACTGGTTCCCACACTCAGCCAGTTGAATCACGTTTGCAACCTCATCTTCAGTACAGTTTTTCATATTACCCAGGAACCCTTAGGTTTCGCAAGCGGCCTGTCCTTCAGGATACCCGATGAACGATTTCTCATCCTCTTCATTTCATCCTACTTGATGTTATTAAGGTAAAGGTAAAGTTGTCCCTGTGCCTAACTAATTAAGTACTACGCCATGAAGGCGTATGCGGGAGTGGATGTATAGATCCGCGTTTTCCTGACCTTGGCACTAGCAGGAGGTGAGTGGTCATCTTCACGCCCCGGCCGCTTTACCCCCGGAGGAAGTGTCCCCGGTACGCATGGGATAGGAAGCTGGGTGGGCCCCAGATCCGGTCTGAACGACGTGGAGAAGAGAAAATTGTTGACCCAACTGGGACTCGAAGTCCGACCCCTCGGTCCTCCAGCCCATAGCCAGGCGCTATACCAGCTGCGCTATCCCGGCTTCCCCACGAAATAAATTATGTCACTGAATTGGGTACTTTTATCCGACTTTGTTTTGTCTCTCTGAAATAAGTTCGAACACTCCTAGGTAACAAGTTACGAACATGAAACGGATGACACCTAATGCAACTACCATGGCTGAAGAAGAAGACCCCGTGCCTTTAGTCCGCAAGCGAACTATACCGACCAAGCAACCGCCGCTTGTCGGCGAAGTTAGTGCCAACTTTAGCGGATAGAGGGTGTCGCGTTGTCAGCGCAACAAATCCCTACAGTCATTAATTTTCGGTTTTCTAGACCGGAGCCGCTATTTCATTGAAATAGCTCCTCAGTTATTTTCTCGAGGCTGAGCGATTCTCGTTCCAGACCCACTGTTTCTCAGAAAATCTGGTAGCTCCGAAAATCGCACCCGGGACCTCTGGTTCTGTAGCCAGGAACTCTCACCGCTAGACCACAGAAGCGGTCCGCCATGGCTGAACATTTCGACAATAAATGTCAGCCATTGGAAGCTGCATACAGCATAAAAAGAAACAGAATAAACCGACAGCGCGCCACGATTAGCGGCGACGTGCAAAGGTATGACAGCTTTAGTTCTGCTACGCAACTGATAACACCTACCGGCACCATTCTCTAGGTCGGTGGAAGGGAATTACTGTTCGGCCAGGGACGGAATGCTGCACTTCGGAGTGTCCTCGGGCTCTCATGGGTCTCGCGTTGATGAACTGGAATAAAGCTGGCCTGGCCCTGTAGAAGCTCCGTCCCGGCATTCGCCTGGAGGTACTGAGGGAAATCACGAAGATCCTCAGGACAAGCAGCGTCTTGGACTAAATTCAAATCCAGCACCCCCCGTTAGCGCGAAACTAACCCGATCGGTGCAAAATATGTAAAAAATAATTTTAATAAGAGAGTATGACAAGATATCCCGGACTCTTACTGGAGTTCTCTAGCTGTTCGGATATCCACTGAACCTCAGTGTGAGCTGGGGTCGACTCCACTGCTGTAGGTATACCAGGTATGGCATACCGAAACGGAGGAACATGTGTTAGAGCTTCCGAAACATACACTGATATAAATATATAAAAGATAAAGATATCCGTGTTCCGACGAGCTGATCACCCGCCCAAGGAGTCCTACCGAATGTGTAAGATCTAGAAAAACCGAAGTGAACGGAGAAGTTCATGGAGGTAGGCCTAGGCACACTGGGGCTGTAGTGTCAAGGAAAAAAAAAAGATATCCGTGTAACAGGTCGTGAAGGCCCGTAGAGTTGTAAGACGTTGAGACTCCCACATTTTCTAGACAGTCGGCCCACAGATGGCTGTGGGGTTGCAGTCTTACGCACCCGCCGCCCTTTACACCGCTTGAAGATTCCTGGTACTCATTTCTGTTAGTGCGGCTGGAAGGGTTAGTTCAATTGAAAAATCCAGTGACCTCATCGGGAAATGAACCCGCGACCTTCCGGCTTGTAGCATAGGCTTCAGTCATTTACGCTACCGCGTGATATACAGGATGATTCACGAAGTTTTACCCCCACTTAGGGAGGGCATTCCTGAGGTAATTTGGAACAAAAAATGTTAATATACTAATGGTATCCAACTCATAATTAAAGAGATACAGTAATTTGAAAACTGGCGAAAAATCTTTTTTTCTTCGAATTTCAGTCAAAACAAATTAGAAATACAATACAAACACTTTTTAAATCGTTAATGTTTTAGGAAAGAAGCATTCTAAGACCATTTTTTTTTTCAATTTCTTAATTTTGCATTGTGCAACATTTTTCATCGATTTTATGTAACAAAATTACATTATTTTCAGCATCCCATTCTGTAAACATACCAGTGGTTGCATATCACACCCTTCTATCAATCTGTTTCCTTTCAACTGTAGTGCTTTAGAAGACGACTGGATTTACATAAGATTTTCAAAAATTTCTCCCTGCACGTCAACACAACGCGGCGCACGCGTATTAACCGCGCTCGTAGCATTTCGCAGTTTCACACGTTTGTTCCTTATTGTCATCGCCGCGTCCAGAATACGTTCAAGCAACGCCTCACGTGTTTGTACCTTTACCTGGTACACAATGTCCTTCATCCAGCCCCAAATGCAATAAAATGAACGGCCCGATTAGCTGATCATACAGAACACCACACCAGACATTGACACTGAATCGGTGTTGAAAATTCGATTCTATCGTGGCACGGGGATTATTGTCTGCCCGAACATGTAAGTTGTGACTGTTGTTGGTCCCGTCCCGTGTAAACTGTGCCTCATCACAGAACATTATCAAGCGGTACAACTGCCGATTTCCATTTAACCACTTGCAGAACTGCAGACGAAGAGCACGGTCTCTTGGTTGTAGGTGTTGTACTTGCTGTAAATGATAAGGATGCAGCCCGTTCTCATGAAGAGTCCTCCACGCCATGGACTGAGAAACACCGAACCGCCGAGCTAGACGTCTTGTACTGGCACGAGGAATGCGCTCTACAGCATCGAGAATGGTTTCTTCTTCGCACAATTCATGTTGAGGATTTCGTTCGTATTGTATACGAACGCTGGGGAGAGAACCAGTTTATCTTAATGTGTTGATGTACTGCTAATTGATTTAGGATTCGGAATCCTGCAATTAGGATAACGCCGGTGATATTCGGCAGCAGCGGCTCTCACATTTCCATCACATACACCATATCGACGTATTCCTCAGTGGAAAATGTGTAGAGCATCTTAACTTCACAGTCACCAACACAACGTCCTGTTTACGACTGGATCGCTCTGCCTACCTACGTGCAAAATTCCAGCCGGTCTGCGTTATCTGCTGACACAGCTGACTGGAATGCATGGTCGCCCAGTCGGGGGGGGGGGGATAGCGCTGCATTCACAATGATGCGTTTCGAAAATCCATCGTTACTCCGTAACTATTGAAAATCGACCACAAGTTTATAAGGAAATTTTTCAGGAAATAACCCCAGGAATATGCACCATAAGCCGGAGTAAAACTTCGTGAATCACCCTGTATGCATTTGTATAATATTTTTATTATTTTTTGCGATTACAGAGAATGAACAAGTAAAATTTAATAACAGCCTATATTATTACTAATTATATATTAATATTCGGGAGTATGGGAATAAAAAGGATTATGTAATAATAATAAACGCGTCTTCTACCAGTGCCAGTACGAACCAACAAATTTTTTTTATTCAAAATGTAACATATTCTGTGATGTACATAAAGGCTGTCGCCAGATATTGTCACGCGAAAAAAAAAAAGAGTTACCACCATTGAGAGGCTTGAGATAAAATTCTTTCTCCTCAGTTGGGATCTCCAGACGAAATAAATATGAAACATGGTCTCCTGAGTATAATTCTTTATGCTTTTCCTCAGTCCCTATAGAAACATTTCGTACGTGTGGGGTCTACCTAAAAGCAAGCCACGACTGCTTATTGCCGCACTACCAATCACTCACACGTATTAATGTCACACCGAATTGTATGCTGCAGATTCTCATTAGACGTTTCAGCACTATCAAATGAACGAGTAATGAACCCACAAACGAACTCCACGCCGCTACCATAACGCATACAACGCAAATGCTATGAAGTGTGCCTTAACTGTCTTGATTAGTTCAGAAACTTGTTTTATCATCGCACTGCGCGTGCGTAGTGTCTCCAGCGACGCAATTGTCTTCTGACACATTGACCTCTAACACCCATCTCTTTATTGTCCTTATTACTTACGACGCGCATGTATTCCTTCTGTGAGGAAACAAATGATCATTTACGATTACGTCAAATTATAAACACTCGAACCGTGACGTCACAGTTCCATCATGAATATTTTTTTTTTTTTTAATTTCCTGTATATTTACAATCTACTCAACATATTACGAGTATTTAGTAAATGTG
>NW_019739242.1:905402-919025 GCF_002891405.2 Cryptotermes secundus
GTGTTTGTTTGCCCCTGTAGATTAGGATGATGGTAATACATACTGTTATTCGAGTCTGTTTCGCATTGGAGCATTTAACCAGTCGTCCCAGCGAGATGATCACTACTGCTTTCAAACAGTATACACGTTCTCAATACTTGTTTACTATTCTATAGTCAGCAGAGCACTCCGCACTTGTTCACTACTCGGAAGTCAGATGAACACTGTCATGAAAATTATGTGAGAGCGACGAAGAATTTCACATTAACATTTCTGCATAACCAGTCAAATTGATACAGATTTAGGTCGTCCCTTTCGTGTAGATGTCTGAAATGGCTGCAAAAAGTCACAAATTAAATGTCATCTGCTTCGTACTGTTACCCTTGTACATAAAAAAACGCATTCAAGACGTATAGGGGGCGTGAATGGAAAGTTCCACGAATTCTTAACCAAGGCAGTAGACGGAAGGTCCGGCCGTTATACCGCGGCAGAAGCTACCGCTCATAGATTTTGGAGGGGCTCAATCGATCTCAGAGTCAATCAGGATGTGGTAGCGCGAAGTTATTTTTTCCTTGTGGTCTAGTGGTCAGAGTTCCTGGCTACAGAACAGAGGTCCCGGGTTCGATTCCCAGCGCTACCAGATTTTCTGAGAAGTAGTGAGTCAGGAACGGGGTCCACTCAGCCTCCTGATGATAATTGAGGAGCTACATGAGTGGAAAAATAGCGGCTCCGGTCTAGAAAATCGAAATTAACTTCCGTTGGGATTGGTTACGCTGACCACGCGACACCCTCTATCCGCTAAAGTTGGCACTAACTTCGCCGACAAGCGGCGGCCGCTCGGTCGATGTAGTTCGCTTGCAGACCAAAGCCACGGAGTTTGTTTAGTTTGTTTCGGTAAATATTCACAGTTTTGAAAAAAATATTTAAAATAGAAGCTGCAGATACAGATGTTAATGAAAACTGTAATATGATATTTATATGATAAGTCGCTTTAGAAAACTGATAAGAATCTGTATGAAGCAAGGATTGAATATTCAACAAAAGGAACCAAGAGTGGATCTGAGATTCGCACAGAGTTCTCCCTTCCGGGATACAACGCTGTGTACTTTGCTTTGGGGTCGAAGAGTAAGCCGAGCAAGAAAGCAGCATGAAACCGGAAACATCCGAAACTCTTCTTCACACTATTACATCCTGTTTCTTTATGGTCCATTTTAACATTTTACCACCCACAGAGAGGTGAATATCATCCCTAGAAGCAAAGACTTGGCCGCCCGCTAGAAACAGACGTGACGTAAAGGCTAGGATAAAAACAGATTTACTTCTCATGGCCTAATTTCGTGGTGGCCTATGATGATGGGTCTGCGGTGTTTGTAACACTGCTTCATACAATGGACGATGTCTGGGGCATACAATAAACGCTCGTTATAGCCTACCAGTAAGGGAGGTGCAAGGTGTCTGTTATTGCTGGTGACCGCTATAACCGAATGAAGGGGTATTCACGTAAATACGCCATAGGATACATAGCCAGTTCACGCAATAAACGATTGAAATACTAAGTATGATTACATAAAGTTCTTGTATTGGGGGTTCTCTATTATAAATAGTTTGCGAACTACTAAACGCTAGTGCCTCAACATATCTAAAAATTCACAATTGTACACATTCGGATTTTGTCCGTTAGGACGAGGGTTTACTGCAGCCCTGTCCAACGCGGCGCCCGTGGTATATTTTTCTGGCGCCCTCCGTAACCACATATAATTGAGCCGATTTTTATTATTAATTCAAATTGTAAGACAAGAGACATTTTTGAACGTCTGAGTACTGNACTATACCGACCGAGCGACCGCCGCTTGTCGGCGAAGTTAGTACCACTGCATAAAACACATTATTATTATTATTATTTGTAGTAGTAGTAGTAGTAGTGTGTGTGGTGGCGCCCGCAACTCCATAGGCATCAGTGAATTGTGTCTGAGTACATAAGAACGTTGGACAACACTGGTTTACTGTATTTACAAAGCCCGCACCAGCGAGGAGCAACATTTCCTTGCACGGGCCACATTTTATAGACCAAATTTTATATGACGTTTCTACACGACCAGAATTGTTAATATTAAAGAAGTGAAAAATATTAATATAGATTTCTTAGGGTATCGAATGGGTACCGATGTGTCTTTCCCCGGGAGTAACGCGACCGGGACTTGAAGCTGACGCCGCTAGTGCCGACGGCGAGAAAACGTGGATCTGTACATCTACTACTCCATACACCTACATGGAGTAGTGTTGGATTAGTTAAGTACAAGGACAACTTTACATTACTCGCGTACTTTTATACAGACTGAAGAACGTGAGTAAGAAGTTTGCGCTTGTTTCTATCCCACAAAATTCTCGATATCTGACGTATGTGAGACGTAGCAACTCGGAGAGAGCTCCCCAGTCTTTCAATGCCCAGTCTATTTCTACAGACCACTTTCATTTCTGAATATAACTGTTCTCAAATACAGGTGCTTCTAGAAAGACTTGCCGTCCGCCATGCAAGGTCACGAAAAGTATGGAGACCTATTAGCAGGTAAACAGGCAAAAAAAAAAAAGGCACTCGGTAGCGTAGTTAGTTGAGGCACTGTGGTACAAGCAGGAAGGTCGCGGGTTCGCGTCTCGATGAGGTGGATTTTTTCAGTTGACGTAATCCTTCCAGCCGCGCTATGGCCCTGGGGTCAACTGAGCCTGTAACAGAAATGAGTACCAGGAATCTTCCTGGGGCGGCCGGCGCGTAAGGCTGACAACCTCACAGCCATCAAACAAAAACAAATTCCGTGGCTTTAGTCCGCAAGCGAACTATACCGATCGAGCGACCGCCGTTTGTCGGCGAAGTTAGTGCCAACTTTAGCGGATAGAGGGTGTCGCATGGTCAGCACAGTGAATCCCCACGGTCGTTAATTTCGGTTTTCTAGACCGAAGCCGCTACTTTTCCATTCAAGTAGCTCCTCAATTATCCTGACGAGGCTGAATGGATCCCGTTCCAGACCCACTATTTTTTCAGAAAATCTGATAACGCCGGGAATCGAACCCAGGGCCTCTGGATCTGTATCCAGGAACTCTGACCACTAGACCACAGAGGCGGTCCTCACCTCACAGCCATCTGTGAGTCGATTGTCTAGAAAATGTGGGAGCCTCTACGTCTCACAACCCTATGGGCCTCTAAGGCCTCTTTTAGGGATAGCTTTAAACAGACTTCGTAAAAGTCAAGGAGTCAGACATGTCGTAATGCATTTCTCAGGTCCTCATGACACTGCAAATCTCTCATCTGCATCTGAAATTCGGTTGGAACAGTTTCAACATTAAAGCCAAATGTTATTGAAAATAAGTTGATTGTGGTCTAGAAAACAGAGATTAACGGCCGTGGGAATCCGTTGCGCTGATCACGGGACACCCTCTCTCCGCAAAAGGTGGCACTAACTTCGTCGACAAGCGCCGGTCGCTCGGTCGCTATAGTTCGCTTGCGGACCAAAATCCACGGAGGGTTTTTTTTTTAGTTTATTGGCCTCACACTTGCATTATCTCGAAAACGGGAGTCCAGTTATTGTTAAAAAACATTAAATTTCTTCCACGCATTTGTGGAGTGGTTTTTCCGCTCTCAGAATTAAGAAATGTGTTACATTAACTGATCAGTTTCTACAATCGAAGCTTACTTCCGAACATTATTATTTCACCGAGAAGGTGGGTCGATGTTCAGCGATGTCAGTACAAGACGCGAAGTCTGCTCGATTTCTTTGCACCTGCAACTGAACTAGGGCAGCTAATTCTCGTCCGATCCCACGAATGAAAACAGCGTCGCTTTCGTCATTGAAATAGAGAACAGTAATTAAATATTAAATATCATGAACACCTGCCAACAAAATATCTACCCCAGTATACTCGTATATATGAGGTATATATTGCTTTGAAAATATTCTGAGAATATTATTTTAAACGAAATATTTTTATTTTCTCGTCAGCGGACTTCATTTGCGGACCACATCCATAGTCACGCATAGCTAACGTACCGTTTTAACGTTTGAATGGTTCCACGTTCGATGCCGATCCCAACCACTTAAATTGAAGATAATCAGTAAAAAAAAACTACTTGTCGGTGTAATGAGAATCAGCCGCTTTATGACTGGAGTTGATACACAGTCATCAAACAAAGTAATACGTCAGTTTATCTGAACTAAAAGGGAGGTTCAGTGAGCAGCACCGGGAACCGGCCCGCCCACGCAGTGAAGTTAGCTTGATGGTAATTAAAACGCGGAGATGAAATGAAACACGCAATTGAAGCGCTCCAACGGTAGGACCACAGGTATTAGATTCAGAAGGTCCCTGGGCAGAAGCTAATAACAGCAACTGTGCAGCAGCTTGGCTGGCTGATACATGTCTTGATGCGCATGCTCACTTCAAGCATAGGAGATGCCCAATCGCCGTTAAAGAAAGAGACGTGGTAGGTCCCGGAGGAGCTTGTACAACCCGGCCGCGACTTCACAGATCCTCCTATCAGAACTTAACGCTGTCCGCCTCGACACAGCATTGGCCGACCGACACGTGTTGGCCAGGCATGTTGTCTGTATTCTTTATGTGAGAGCACTGTTGCGTTAGACACAGGACTGTTACGACTGAATTATTCGACATTTGGGGTTGTCATGGGAGATCTGACAACAGTATTACGCTCCTCCGCCCGACTTAAGGTATGGTACGTCATACGCAGGAGAGGCCAGGGACCATTAAATCGCGGCTGTTCTAGAGTGCACGCATATAAGGTAGAGACCTTGGGGGGCGTATGATACCTGGCAGTGACATGAGTGCAGTGCTACGACCACGTGAGAATCATTGCTGAGCTCATCAACACAGCAGATGATCCAGACCTTATCCGAAAGCTGACGAAACCTAGTGTATCCTGTAGTAATCGTTAATCTTCCATGTCCAACTGCGATCTTCTCCAAGAGCTACGAATTTCAAGCAGTGTTGGTCGATGGGAAATATTTTTGGCCGGCAGGACATCGTGTTTCACATGGTGTGACCGAGCTGGAGCACAAAGACTCGGAAAGGATAAACAGTGAAATTATAACGCTTCATATTTTGGGAAACCCATCTATATGTCAAGTCTGTTTGAATGGTAGTCGCATACAGAGTGACCGAACATGGCTATTCTCCGGGCAGAACCACAAAGACTTGGCAGGTATAACTAACTCCATGGAAATGAGTCCTTGAGAAGCCGTCAGTTGTGCAGCTACTCAAGAATTTCCAAACTTTTTTGGAACCCTAAGGTTAATTACCGTGTTCACAAAGGCCCTACACCGATCCCTATCTTGAGCCAGATAAATCCAGTCCATACCACCCCATCCTTTCTCTCAAATATGCATCTGAATATTGTCCACCCACCTAGGTCTTGGTCTTCTAGTGGTCTCTTTCCTTCTGGCCTTCCCACCAAAAATTGATCATTCTGCTTATACTTGGAGAAGAGTACAAGTTATGAAGCTCCTCATTATGCAGTTTTCTCCGACGTCCTGTCACTTCAACCCTCTTCGGTCCAAATATTCTCCTCAGCACCCTGTTTTCAAACACCCTGTCTATAAACAGTGAAATTATAACTCTCTATATTTAGCGAAACTCATCTGTGGGGGTACGCGGTAGCGTAGTTGGTTGAGGCACTCTGCTACAAGCCGGAAAGTCGCGGGTTGAAGTCCCGATGAGGTCATTGGATTTTATCAATTGACCTAATCTTTCCAGGAGCACTATGGCCCTGGGGTCGACTAAGTTTCTAACAGAAATGAGTACCAGGAATATTCTTGGAATATTCTTGGGGGTTAAGGGCGGCCGACTCATAGGGCTGACAGCCTTGTAGCCATCTATTAGCCGATTGTCTAGAAAATGTGGGAACCTCAACATGTCACAACCCTATGAGCCTCCACGGCCTGTTACAGGGATACCTTTACTTACTTACTTTACATCTATAGATGAAGTCTGTTTGAATGTAAGTCAAGTACAGAATGTCCCACAATTTTACCGGCTTTTTTTATTATTATGATAAAGGATGAACGCATAAAAAATAATACGTTAACAGTATCCTTGAATGGTCTGTAGCTGGACTGTCAGTGATGTTATTGACAAATGATAATGGAATTATGCGGTTCACTGGACCATGCCACTACCGAAGTTTGTTCTGAGTATGATCACTTACACGTCTTACTTGAAATGACATTTTGACTGGATTTTAGCAGTCGCGCTTGTGAGCTATCACTTAGCAAGTTACGGGCCTGTTGTTTTATGGAGGCCCCTGAGTTTCGGGTGCCCAAGGAACGTGGTTCAATCCATTGTCANGACCTAAAATATAAGTTAAATAAAAATCAGTCTGACGGTGCCCGAGATAAGAGATGACTCAGCATAAATACTTATTTTATTTAATTATCTCAAATCTGAAGGCTAGGGCCACAGGAGCGCACAAAATGCTTCCCTTGTAACGAACGTCGTGACGTCTGTTGTAGAAATAAACGAGAGAGGCGAATGCTACGCTTTCTTCTGGCTCAATTGCAGACAAAAAACTACGCACAGCATTCTGCAACTGTGTGGTGTCCTCAGCAACGTCCGTCATAAAGTACGTTCGTTGCAACAGACGTACTTCGTGCGCTCGTGTGACCCCAGCGTAAGCTGTGTCTCAAAGGAAACTGTGTCCATTAACCAGCTTCCAAAATAGTGATCTCTTGTATAGAATCCAATTTTGTAGGTCCATAGCCTCATCTCATCTGCGAGGATGTCAGTGGATGCCTCATCTGCTGTAATTCCCATCGGTGTTTGTGTGTTATCTGTCTCAAAGCTGTTCCTCCAGTGCGTGAAGTACTCCAACACACAATTTTTTTTATTTATTTATTTAAATTTTAGCAATCAGAATATTACATACTTCTATAAGCTAAAGTGCTGATTACTCATTAGATATACTAATGACTAGTGGCATGAACAGGTTGATATCCAGCGAAATCACCTGTATAATCTATAATTAGTATCTATACATTAACTTAAGAGTAGTTCACTTGGCCACAGTCACGACATTGGAACTGAATTTTGTCCTGTCAGCAGTTTTCTTTGTATTCTGGAAATGTGACTTCCATTTGATTTCTGTTCTTTAGGCCGGCAGGAGTTCTTTTGTACCATGTAGAGTGTATGCTTTCTCCATTCATGGTTTAAATTACGCGAGTTAAATCAGCGAAGAAATTGAAGGTGATTAAGGAACAAATATCACCAAGTTCTGTACATTTTAATACTTGGATGTGAGGAAGCATTTGGGCCCTTAACTTCAGCTTGTAATATTTCCTGCAAAACTTGATCTTTACTTGTCTGTGAAGTGCTAATGTAAATCTGCATCCTGCAATCTGTGGCGGTGAAAAATTAAATTTGGCAAGGATTCATCTTATTTAAATACAACAGTGAGCCTATTTACAGTGGTCCTTTGACGGCCAATACATGTAGCTGTTTCAGGCATGTATATATCTTTTTGTTGCTTTATTTTTAATCCTCTTCGTGTTAGAGTGCGATCTTGTGCGTAGCAGTTCCAACCCCATGCGCTCAGAATGACTTTAGTATTTCAAATGTCAGTGAAGAAATATATTTCCTGAGCATCAAGCTATTTACGGTTATGTATATAAGACGGAATTAAACTGACCATGAAAAAATAAAATTATAGTAACTAGTAACTGGGCCGGTCACGGTAGCCGAGCGGTCTAAGGCATGTACTGTCTTCGCTCGCTTGGAAACGGGGATCGTGGGTTCGAATCCCACTCAGGGCATGGATGTTTAGTTTGTGTGTATGCCTTTTTCTGTGTTTGTCTACAGGTAGAGGCCTTGCGACGAGCTGATCACTCGCCTAAGGAGTCCTACCGTATGTGTAAGATCGAGAAAAACCGAAGTGAACGGAGTTCATGGACGTAGGCCTAGGCCCACTGGGGCTGTAATGCCAAGGAAAAAACTAGTAACTGGAAAGCCGATGATCGCGCCATAGCTCGGGCGTTTGCTGACGTCCTACAGCGGCGGCTCGGATCTGGTCATGTGAGATTTGTGGTGGACAAAGTGGCACTGGGGCAGGTTTTCTCCGAGTACTTCGGTTTCCCCCGTCAATCTTTATTCCACCAATTACTCCACAACCATCATAATATATCATCTGGGGCTAGTACAATAGGCCAGTAGTGGCCGCAGTACCAAGCGGCCCCACTAAGAAGACCAAAAAACACTGTAAAGGCGGCACTGAAAGGGTTCAGAGTATTGTAAGTACATGTCCTCAGTAGTGCCTTACCCTTGTAAGAAAGAATCCAATAGTCCATATAGTATTAGTGGTGAAGGCACTGGCCGTAGTTGTTTGCCCGCTGTATATCTGCTATTCTTGAAACTGCAGTCTCTTTTCAGTCGAATTTTGCGTGTCGCTTGAGGTAATTTGGCTAATTCTTCGAGGGACTGTTTTACCAGATGATTTCGAGCCGGCATGGTTTAAAGTTTCTTCGAAGAACTTTCATCCGAAGAATCGGAACATTGTAGTGTTTTATTATCACCGTATGACGTTTCTTTGCTTTTCGAGGAAGTGAAGTAATGGTGGCGTTTTTAGATTTCAACAGGTTTGTGGTAAAAATAGACTAAAGTGGTGCTAGCGTTCATTCCACTTGATGTACGTCTCGAGTTCTTAAGTCAAATATAAACGGATATGATGTACCCAATGTCTCGAAATTGTGTGCTTCCGCTCAGTAAATGTGAGTAGGTGTGCATGTGCCTGTGGGTTTTACTTCTTACGTAGGTTTGGGTGCGAAACATGGTCTCATACTTTGTGAGAAAAACGTAAATTACGGATGTCTGAAACCCATGTGTTTAGGGAAACTTTTGAATGTAAGAAGGCTGATGTAAGTGTAAGGAGTGTAGTATTTACATACGGACGAACTTCTGACTTATGCAAGTCACATGTAGTATTGTTAAGGTAGCGAAATCAGGTTTACGATAGACTAGACATAATAGCTTTGATGTTGGAGACAAGAAATAAGAGCTCTTGGAATTGGCCTCTTTGAACAGTGTTCCTCTCGGCCCCACGGGAGGCTATGAAGCATTTTCTGGGGAACAGTGACAAAAAATGCTGAATTAATTTGAATTCAAAAGGCCACAATATTGCCAACATATCATTAAATATAATACGTACTTCACAGATGTCATTAATGTTTATTAGTAATGCTGTTCCTTTTTACATTCTGAATCGCGTTTTATTCATTTTAATAGGTTGGAGAGCTTCAGATTTACTTATTTACTTAAAGGCAGCCTCATACTGAAAGATGTAAGATTTGAGGTTTTCACGGCGGTGACTATGAAGAATGCCGTCATCTGGGACGTGGCGCCGTGTAGATATTGTATAAACCGATATTTCGGAGGAATGTACCACCTCCATCTTCAGGGTATTAAAAATCAGCTAGCGAGGTATCAGCGTGAGCAGGTTGCTACCCTGAAAATGGAGGCGGTGCGTTCCTCCGAAACGTAGGATTGCACAATATCTACACGGTGCCACGGCCAAGAAGACGTTATTCTGCATACTGAAAGAGTTCGGGTACCAATATCTTAAGAGATTCAAGGAGGAACTTACGAATAACATTAAGATGGTTTGTAGGATGATTAGTTATTTTATGATGGAAGGTGGATGGAATGGAGGTGACGGGCGGGCGGTGGTATTAGCGGTGTTGATCCTTCCGGGTAACCAGAATGTTATTTGTTGTTTGACTTAAACACTTTTTTATACGTGTATACCACCGATCTCAGAGTTAATCACAATAACGCAAGATTATTTTGCTGTGTATGGACTGAAATTGAGGGTTTTCGGTCAGTCCGACAGAAGGAATGCTGACGGACGGCAGCAGTTGTGTGTCTGTCCCGCGGCACTCAGGTCGGCTGATAGTTGTATGTGATAAGCGACATGCAGCAGCGTTCTGTACAGAACTGCTGTCCGTTTTGACTGTAGGAACAACTCAGATCTGTAACTCGTGTAGGGAGACCAGGACATTCACCCCACAGTGTAGTGGCCAGTATTGGTTCTCATTCAGGAGGTTCTAAAGTCATATCGTGGACCGGACATCGGTTACCCTAATAATTAATTTTTACTTTTTTAATTTCTTGAGGTGGGGTGAGAGTTCACTTGTACGGCGGCCACAATTTGGCCTATTGTACCAGCCCCACATGATAGATGTTAATGATTGTGGAGTATTCGGTGGAATGAGAATTGGCAGGGGAAACCGAAATACTCGGAGGAAACCTGCCCCATGGTGGATTTGTCCACCACAAATCCAACATGACCTGACAGAATGAGGGTTTTCTTGCAAGCAAATGCTAGGCCGTTCATTCTGCGTCCTTCCGAAGTCGTCATTCGTGAATATTCTTCACGAATATTCTTAAATCTCTTTTAATATAATTGTCAAACATTTATAACTAGTGTGGCGTGGAAGCGGAACTGCTGTAAATATTGGATCACACAGGATAGCTCAGTGGGTGTAGGGACGGAGTAGGGACAGGACGGTTTTAGTTCGACTTCCGGTAGGGCAAGAGGTTTTTGTGTACACCACAGCGTCCATACCGGCTTTGGGACCCGCACAGCCTCCTGTACAGTGGTTACTAGGAGTAAAGAGGCCGGGGATTGAAGCTGGCCACTGAACTCCATCCAGTGGAGAGGTTAAGAATGGTGGAGATATACATCCACTCCCCCGTGTGGCTTCATGGCATAGTACTCAATTAATTAAACACAAAGGCAAGTTTATCTGTACCTTTACCTGTAATACTTTTGTAATTCTTCATAACTGTAATATGCTGAATCTGTGGCAGGACGATCCCCATGATGTGGAAGTGTAGAGTCATTCCCATGAAAGCTCTGTACCTGTTTCATATTTTAAGCTGGTTGATGGTGGCGCCGACAGTTGAAAGTCCCTTTACGATTCCAATTACGTGGCAGTCGGTCCATGAGGCTAATAACCAGCTGTGCTCTCCACACCCCCAGATAGTACAGTTTGCATGCTGAGAGGGATACGTAAAATTATGAAGTTCCACCAAATGGCCAGGAAAGAAGGAACATTTTTCAATTGTTTTATAGTTTGACAGTCTCTCTGCCTGGGTATTTGACTTAACGGTTTCGAATGAAGCATAATAACTAGTATATGAACGGAATGATAGGGCTACGGGATGAAGAGACCGGGATTCGTTACCCGGAAAGGAAAATTGTTATTTTCGCTGCTGCACGTAGGCAGGCTCCGACACCAATTCAGTGGACACCGGGGCTCATTTCTCGGTAATAAAGCGGTCATGTCGTGAGGAAGGCACTGATCTCCATCTGCTATGTAGGTTAAGAATGTATGGAGCTGTGCTTCACTCCTCCATACATCTTAAGGGCGTGGTGCTTATTTAAGCACAGTGGAAAATTTACTTTCGTTTGACTGTGAATGGTGAATGTAGAGGCTTGTGGCAGGAAGTGACAGTGATCCGTTTCAAACTCCCATTTTGTAATTAAATTGGATTGCACGGAATGAGAGAGAACACTGAAATCCCTCTCACCGTGTAGAGTAACTTACATCTACCGAAACTGGAAGCAGGAACCAAACATTTAGGAGGTACATTTACTAGGAGACTTGGGGACGATGTTGGATGTTAGTATCATTTTAACTGTATGTCATGAAGGTAAAAAGGTTAAAATGCCCCTGTTCTTAACTTTAAGCACTACGCCAGAAGACGTATGGGGGGAGTGGATATATAGATTCATGTATTCCTGACCTCGGCACTAGTTTGGGGTGAGTGGTTAGCTTCACGCCCCTGCCTTTTTACCCCCGGGGAAAGAGCCCTCGGTATCCATTGTATAGGAGGCTGGGTGGGCTCCAGAACCGATCTGGACGACGTGGAGAGGACAGAATACCTGTCATTGTCAGGGCTTGAACTCCGACCCCATGTCGTGAATCATTTAAAAATCAGTCCGTTGTCTATATTGTTATTTATGTGGGTGATCCTAGTAAACCGCCGGCCAGAAGAATGTGTTTCGATGCATCATGGCGTGTTATTGGGAACAAGCACAGGTACCTGTTACTGGCCCGAGATGTGGTTGATTTGTATGTCACTGTAACAGTACATAATCGCTTCGTGCCTTTCGACCTGTTATATTTTTAATAAATAGATATATTTTATGTTTAGTTGGTTGAGGAACGATGCTACAAGCTGGAAAGTCGCGAGTTCGACTCCCGATGGGGTCATTGGATTATTTTTAGTTGACCTGATCCTTCCAGCCGCACTATGGCCCTGGGGTCGAATCATCCTCTAACAGAAATGAGTACCAGGAATCTTCCAGTGGGGTAAAGGGCGGCCGGCTCATGAGGCTGACAACTAAACCGCCATCTGCGAGCCTATTGTCTACAAAATGTGGGAGCCTCAATATCTCACACCCTATGGGCCTTCACGGTCTGTTACAGGGATAGCTTTCCGCTTTACCTTTCTTGTGTTACTGCATCATTTCCCGATGAAATCTACTTCTCGTAGGTGTGACAAGGAAACATGGTTTTCTTAAATGCGTACATTTTCGACCCGAGAAGACATACACCGGCAATAAACCAGTGTTTTGAGGGTGCTGCGGGGGCAGGGAGCGACAAGCTGATACGCGCAGTATGTCCAGGGTCGCAGTCCCCACGCTGTTGCGTCAGGGTAATATCCTTATTTAGAGTAAACAACGTTTTCTGAGATTTCTCCCTAATTCCATTGGTACGGCAGGCACTCTCACAAGACCTGAAGCAACCATACTGTCAGGTATCAGCCATCTAAATTCATTATTCATATTGTTGCACGGATCTGTCCGCATGTTCACCCTGTGGCTACGACAGTTGCGCGCCATGCCTCAGTAAACACGTGCCAACGAATACGCAACAATAGAGGACGTCCGTTGCTAGGCAGTGGACGTGTTTTCTGTGCTGTGGTCCGACCCGAGGCTGTATAACCAGAAACCCAGGCCGGGTAGAGAGCCGTAGAGTCGTGGAGACGTAGCTTCGTGGATCGGAATTCAGGGAGACGGCAGTCGAAGGAATTAGAATGTGCCAAGAAGACTTGAATACTGTACATGTGCTGTAGTTACAGTGATATTTTAAGTTACGTTGAGACTGCGATAAATCCGTTGCCAGGAAACGGATAGTGAAGATTAGAGAGAGCGCACTGAGAGGATGCAGTGCGGAATGATTTGTAGTGTGAGAATCGGCAAGAGCCTTATACTTAGTTGTAGTTATGACTTGTGAATGATCAATAAATCCAATTGCCAATCCAAACCCCGCCTACAATCACTAATGCACGTGATAATACGGCGTGAAATTCGTCCCTGTTACGCCATATACATAGATCCGCTGTAAGCCTCATGGAATAGTGTTGTATTTTAGCGTCCTGTTGCACTGATTCACGTCCATAATGTGTATGTATTGACCGTCTTCTAGTGCACACAATCTCACTTGTCACTTCGCTACATGTTTCAGCATCACTGTGCCGTCCTCAGGTGTGTTATTTACGTTAAACTATTGCACTGCTCGCCATCATGTGTCCTTTGTAAAATGATTTAAAATGTATATTCGTTATGTACTATAATAAAATTTATAT
>NW_019739242.1:919149-982600 GCF_002891405.2 Cryptotermes secundus
TGGCTTGTACCGGTTCTCACGGTCTCTTCGCCTGCGGATTTCTTATATTTTTCCTTCTACCCTGAAGATGGAGGCGACATGTTCCTCCGAAACGTCGGCTAACACCACATATACACGGTGCCAAATCCCAGAAGACTGCTTTCTTCATAGTCACCGCCGTGAAAACCTCAAATCTTACATTAAAGTAGTAGTTCAGAATATGATTTGAGGTTATGTTATCTTCGTGTGGTTTTATTATTCTCATAGTCTCATACTAGTCTCATAGGCAACGCAACCGAGTCTCGAACTCAGGCATTATGTTTCGGTCCAGTTTCTACCGCCTGAGGGCTACTCACAAAAATTCTCACCGCACTTATGCCTACATTATGTTGCGTATATGCGATGCTTCGCTGTCTAAGGCTCGGAAGTCCGGCTCGGATTAAGTTCGCCACACACGGACGAGTTTGGCTCATTGGAACCCGAGCTGAGTCGGACCCGCTAGCCAGACTCGTACATTTATGGGCCCCCTAAGGCCTGAACTCTCTTCGCTCGCTCTTGCGCTGGGATCGTATATTCGAATCCTACTCGAGGCATGGATGTTTGGTGTGTGTATGCGTTTATTCTCTGTTTCGGTAGCGGCCTTGCGACGAGCTGATCCGCGCCCAAGGAGTCCTATCGTCTATGAACAATGATTAAGGAGCTGAATAAGAGGCCTTGGCCTGAATGGGGTGGACGAACCAATGAAAAAAAGAATATGCGGTGCTTCATAGTGAAACTTCTGTATTCGTAAATGTACAGCTTTAACAAACTCGGGGTAAAAAGTTGTTTATATTCATTGTAAGGTTGTTTAATGGGTTCTTCGCAGTTACGTAAACGTTCTGTTCAGGTCACTGTACCTGGCAAGCCGTATGAAACAGAAACGGATTTATTTATGTAGCACTTTATAGGAGTTGGTCCAGTTGTGACTTTTAATTGTTTCGTTTTAGTATTAAGAGCAGAGTAGCACAAAAGTAACACGATGCAGTTAATCGCTGGCTATCCATACACTTCGACATTCTGGAATTGTGTTCTTCTACAAATCAAATTGAACTGTGTATCCCGAAACATTTTGACTTAAATTGGTAGTGAAAATTACACAGTGAGGGATCCCGAAACTTGTATTCTTAGCCGAATATAATTGGAATGATCAAGTCAGGGAGGATGAAATGGGCAAGGCATGTGGTACGGATGGAGAAGAGGAATGCACAGAGGTTTTGGTGTGAAGGCCAGAAGGAAAGAGCCCACTAGGATAACCTAGAGGTATGTGGTAGGATGATATGAAAGTGGATCTTGGGAAAACTGGAAGGGGTGGTAAGAGCTGGATTCATCAAATTTAGCATAGGGACAGTGGCGGGCTCTTGTGAACACGGTAGTTAACTTTCGAGTTCCGTAAGACATTGGGAAATTTTTGAGAAGCTAATTGACTTGCTGCTTCTCAAGAATGTCTCTGGTCCATGGACTTAGAAAGATAGGCAAAGAAAAATGTGACAACCCTTTTGTAGATGAGAGTTGTGAACTGGCAGACAGTACTAAGCGTGAAGAGCGCCAGTGCGCCGGTCTAGCCGACGTCATTAACATTCATGAGTTTATGAATTGGGCTATTGTTACTGTGGATACGCTTTTATTGGTGATTACTTTCAGCTGCGCAAGAAATTTCCTACAGCTTGGAAACCCCGAACGGCCATTGCCAATGTCATACCTACCACGAGCCAGTTCGATCCAAGTTACGTCTTCACTTCCAGACCTATAGAGTGTTATTTTAACATTATCCGTCCGTCTACGTGAGATTGTATAATCAGAGGTTGGGTCGCGCCGTAGCTCAAGCGGTTAGTCGCTGGCTTCCCACCGCGGCGGCCCGTGTTCGATCCCGGGTCTGGGCAAGTGTGATTTGTGGTGGACAAAGTGGCGCTGGGGCAGGTTTTCTCCGAGTACTTCGGTTTCCCCTGCTAATCTTCATTCCACCAATTGCTCCACAATCACCCTCACCTATCATCTTGGGCTGGTACAATAGGCCAGAAGTGGCCGCAGTACAAGGGACTTAGTCCCACCCCACTAGAATTAAAAAGAAAATAATCAGAGGTTTGCATTACTTTGTTATGTCCCCGCACTGTGTTGCAACACATCTGTGTCTCATTTGTGTCCATTTGACCCACGCCACTGGTCGCCTTGTCTAGTACGAAGGTCAGGAATGGTGGAGGTATACCTCCACTCACCCCTACTTCTGCAAGGTGTGATGCTTAATTAATTAAACACAGGAAGAACCTTATTTTTTGCCGCACTAGGAATATAAATGGCAGTTATATAATAATAATAATAATAACAATAACAACAACAACAGCAACAGCAGCAACAACAACGACGACGACGACGACAACAACGACAACGACAACAACAACAACAACTACTACTACTACTACTACTCTGTAGAGTAAAGACCTTGAGAATACAACCCTCAGCTCAAGAAATTTCCCGAATTATGTGGAACCCAAGGTTCATTGACGTTTGGGCGTACACAGGACCCTACAATGATGATAATTCATTCCATTAATTGAAGTGCATAAGGGCAGCTAAAAGCAATTACAGGCAATCACTGGAAGAAAAAAGGGGTACATTAATACAGAAGATGTAAACCGACATAGACGAAGAACCAGTGAAAATACACAAAGAACAAAATACTCGTACTAAAAACTAGATAACGTAAACAACATTAGAGGTAAGGCCGACGATATTAACAACAGCAACACACACCTCTCGTGTTAGCAAACAGATTGTCCACAAGCCGTATTTTGTCTACCCCTGTCCTGTCATATATGCTCATAACCACGACAATGGTAATAAAAGTACACAGACTTAAGCCAAGGTTTGTATGCTTCTTGTTTATTCATAAGTCGTTGCGTTACTCATTGCTGTTCACTCCTCAGTGGAAAGAAGAAAGGGTCAGCAGAAGTATAGGGAATTTTGTAAATTAACGCATTAGCGATATAAGTCATGAGGACAAGGGCACTGCTGTCTATACGTACGCCCACGCCCCAGAGCTCGTCCTGCAACGGAATACATTAATGGCCTTTGAAGAGGTACCTTTTCTAGGTACAGTAGAAGTAGCCAGCTGGCCCTAATGCAACCACATGGCCTTCTCGTGTTGCCTGTTTCACTCCATGCTTTTGCGGGTGTTAAAGCACAGAGTTGATGAAATTTATCGCATACTAGTATCGTTCGTCATGGGTGGTATTGCCAGTTTTCCTGACCCACATTTTTCTCTGTATTCCCCTCCACCACCATACCAACGTCAGTGATCGAAGTAATCTGACGGTTTCACAGACTAATAGCACGTAATAGTCCAATTGAATGTATAACTTGCTGAAGCGTGATATATGAATGAAGGTTATTTTAAAGAAATGAAGGAAGAAAGAAAAGAAAAAAGAAAAAGAACTGGTCAAATGACCTCGGAGTAATGTTTATTGAAATGGGCGCTTGAGGGAGTTAAATGACATACATATCTGTCAAATATTCCAATAGACACAGAACTAGGTTTGCAGAGTCCACAGTGTTTCACAAGTGTGTATGTCTGGATTTATAAAATTAACATATTGTATTTAAAGATCTCCACATCGAAAATACGACCATAATAATGACTGTGTTATATTTATTAAAATATAGTAGAGCTGTATCTAAGAGTGTGCACAGGCCTTCGTGTTAAATGACAATCCGTGTTACCTATTGTGGATCAGAAATTAAATGTTGTGTTTATGTAACTTTTAATTTACAATCTAAAAACTACCGTATTTACGCATGTATAGGCCGCGTGCGTGTATAGGCCGCAGCACAATTTTCAGACAGAAATTATAGAAAAAATAATTTTCTTGGAATATTATTTCAGGAGTATTACACCCTGTATTACTAATTATGAATATAATTTTTTTTAAAATGAAGTGTGATTTCGCAGATTTCGAATATAAGCCGCACCCCAGTTTTCCTCTTGAATTTTTAGCAAAAAATGTGCGGCCTATATATGCGTAAATACGGTACATTTATACTATCCCCCCCAACCCACAATCAGATTTGATCGAAGTATGTTCAGGCAGACCGCACTTATTACCATGCTGATACGGTTGGACGGGTCAATACTGAATAATAATGGGCACACGCTTTTTGTTTTGAGAAGCGCGTACTGTATACATTTTATTGGGAACATGTGAAAGGAATTAAAAATTTGTTTAAACCTTTAATGCATTACATAATCACATGTAACACATAAGGTCTTTCAGATATGTTTTTAATGTACCGAATATCTTAACTACCGATCACAGTGGCCTCGCGGTCTAAGGCATGAACTGTCTTCTCTCGCTCGAATGCTGGGATCGTTTGTTCGAATCCCACTCGAGGGCTGGATGTCTGTATGCGTTTATTCTGTGTTTGTGTTCTTTGTTTAGATAAGGACCTTGCGACGGGCTGATTACTCCTCCAAGGAGTCCTGCCGTCTGTGAAAAATTATGACGGAACTGAATAAAAATTTTCTTCAGACATATTTATTTTTTATTTATGATTTATTTACGAGGGTTTCAGTCGCTCAAAATATATAGCGTCGAAATATACACAGTGTATCCAGGTTCTGTTAGGACTGCGTTCGTTAAAAATTCAAGACGTGAATTATTTTCAAAATTTNGTTATTTTCAAAATTTGACTTTTTATTCAAAATAGTCTCCTGAATCAATACATAGCTGGAATCGATTGAAAAGTTTTCGAAAACAGTCACTGTACTCATTTTGTGGAATCGCATTTAAAAATGCGGTACATTCCCTTTGGATATCCTGGATGATGTCGTGACGGTCTCCTTTCATCGCCAACTTAACTTTTGGGAACAATCAGAAATCTCCTGGAACCAAATCTGGCGAATACGGAGGATGATCAAGGACTGTGATCCCTTTTCTGGCCAAAAAATCGGCCACGATCTTCGATTTATGGGGTAGGGCATTATCGTGGAGGAGCGACCATGAACCTTGCTCTCGATATTCAGGTCGAATTCAAAGAATTCTCGCCCACAAACGATTGAGGACTCCGAGATAATAATCAGAATTCACTGTTTGACCTTCTGGCAGAAATTCCTTGTGAATGATTCCTTTGGAATCGAAGAAAACGGTTAGCAGTGTCTTTACTCGACTCTTTTGCATGCGCACTTTCTTTGGTTTCGGCTTCTTTGGTCTCAGTCACGCTGCACTCTGCCGCTTTGTGAGAGGCTCATATTGAAAACACCAGTAACAATCGATTTTGTAAATTTTGTATCATTTTGGGCCCACCGTAACATGTCTTTGCAGTGTTCCACTCTGGCATGTTTTTCATCGCCTGACAGCGCGTGCGGTACAAACCGCGCGCAGACCTTCCATTTGCCCAAATCCTCGGTCAGAATTTGATGCACAGTACTTTTTGGTATTCCCAAAAGCTCCTCGATGAGTCTTGCAGAAACACATCTGTCTGATGCAAGGATTTCTGTCACTTTTTTCACATTTTCTTCAGTGCGACTTGTTCTCGGCTTTGATGCACGTGGAGCGTCTTCAATGTCCTCCCTGCCGTCACGAAATACAGCATACCATCAAAAAATGTTCGAGCGACTCGAAAGATCACTACCGTACACACTTTTCATCATTTCGTACGATTCTCCGGCTGTTTTGCCTAACTTCAAACAAAATTTGATGTTGGCTCTCTGTTCAACCGCCATTTTCCGACGAGCGTCATAACAGTACTGTTACATTCAAGGCCAGAACACATGATGCAACGATGCATGCCCTTTGTAATTATAGACATCCACACCTGAAACTTCAAGAATCTTAACGTCACAACTCGCCAACAGATGGCATTGCAGGGCAAATTTGAAAAAAAAAGAGTCCTAACGGATCCTGGACACACCGTGTAGGACGAGTATCTAATAGTGAATTGGAAAGGATGAGAAAGGAAACGGTCGTGGCTTAACTGAGCTGCTGCCCTTGCGTTTACCTGGAGAAACCCGAGGAAAATAACAAAAATAATTTCATGATAGTTGGTTCCCCAGCTGAGATTCGAACCAAACACTTTAACTTGTCTAACCGACCCACCGGGCCTCTACGTCGGGCGCCATGTTCTGTTCTGTAACCGTTTGCCTACACGTTTGACGCCACGCTGTTCTACCCGTCCCCTCGTTTTGGACTAACACTCAGTGAGACTTCTTGCCCCACCCGTTGGTCGTCGTATTATAACGGCTCGCTCGTTGTGTCCACTTACTTTACTGTCGTCTTCGGCTGCTGGCTGCTGGACTGCTACGGGTGGCGGCGGCTACAGCTGGCTTTACCTGCTTATACTTACACACCTCTGATCTTTAGGGAATTGGGTTTAGTTTGGGCGCCAGTAAACTGCTACTATCAGTTTACAGATTGAGGAAAGGTGTGAAGGTTTGATAAGGGGGTAGCGGTCGCGGGTAGCTAGTTCCGCCGGTAGAGCTGATATTCTGTTCTCAGGCCGTTTGGCAGGGTCTCGCTCAGGAAGCGAAGTGGGAACTCCTGTTATAACACACACACACACACACTTTGTTCCACAAGACACTTTATTAAACTGTTGTCCATAGTGGACGCCACTACCTCACTACATTGAATTTGCGTCCGAATGGTTTGCGATCTGGAATACGACTTTTTGCAGAATGCCTTCTCCTCGAAACTCTCGGAGTCTTCTCGGTCCACAAGTCAACTCCCCAAATTACGAGGATTGGTCATTTTCAAAAAATGGGAGTACACTAATTAAGTATTCCCCCAATCCGTTTAGGTATTAGGCACTAAAACTTAACGTAATTCCTGTCAGTAGCTTTGACAAATGTTACGTTTGGTTTGGGCTGAGAGACCACCCATCTTTTAAGTTATGGGTTCGAAACTGTCACATATTGTATTCTCAAAGGATTCAGACAAGTAAAATTTTGTGTGACTTTCTAAAGAGCCAAGCTGCGGGCGGTCTTCCTCTTTCACTTCGCATCTGCGTTGATCAGTCGATTTTTTTTTTTTGTCTTTTTCATTCGAGTGTTTGGCTAAAACTCCTTCTTGAGGGGAAGAAATAGCCTACGTACCTCTCGTCCATTTGCTGTAAGTTACAAGTGAACCTAACCGAACATGTTAATTTACCTGGATCAAAACATGCTACTAAATTAAATCCAGTTGGGGTTGGCAGATCGGTTACACTTTCCGGGTTGTCCAGTATGTCACGTCTAATATAATGTCTACTTTTCATTACTGCGACTATTATACTATCGTGGATTATCGTGAAATTAGAAATAAAACAATGATTTGTAAGTTTTGAGGTTTTCACGGCGATGACAATGAAGAAAGTCGTCTTCTGGGTTTAGGCACCGTGTATTCTTCGTTTTGGCCGACGTTTCGGAGGAACGTAGCGCCTCCATCTTCAGAGCAGGTGAATGGCTTGGAATGCGGAGAGCAGTAGCTGCAGAGCAACAGCTACTGCTCTTCGCATTCCAAGCCATTCACCTGCTCTGAAGATGGAGGCGCTACGTTCCTCCGAAACGTCGGCCAAAACGAAGAATACACGGTGCCTAAACCCAGAAGACGACTTTCTTCAAAACAATGATTGATTAGACCATCATGGTATCAGCCGTCGACCCATATAGGTGATTATAGGGAACTGACGTGTAACGCGTGTTATGTTAATACATATACCCATAGTTTAAGGCCTGTGGCTGACTATGCCAGAGTTCCAGGATGACGGAAAGTGAGTTACGTTTGTCACGAAGAGGAAGAGAGAGCTGCAGGGTTACAATGTTACAAGATCATCCGCTCGAACTTGATGGCCCTAAGCCCGAGACTCCATATATCATCAGTGTCTTCTCTAGGGGCGAGGGCACACCAAGGAAACTGGCAACCGCAAAGCAGCCGCAATTTCCGAGAATTGTTATCAGCCTGAGTTGAACAAGTTACTGAATTGAGCTGAGCAAATTGAGGAAACTGCGTTGCCGCTTCCTCAATATGAGCTGCTCCATTCAGTAACTGTGTTCCAACTCAGGCAGATAACAGTTCTCGGAAATTGCGGTTGCGTTGTGGTTGCCAGTTTCCTTGGTGTGCCTTCGCCCAAAGACTTGGCAACTCAGTGCGCGGACCCACAGTTATCAGCCTCTGTCATTATTTATTTAAACACCTGGAAAACAATGTCCGTAGCTCGTGTCTGCAAGGCCAAGTATTCCAGTGTTACAAACACAGTAAAACGCCATGAGAAAGGAACCGTCATTTTATGAACATCGAATATAAAATCATGAATAATTCTTAGATCCCTGTTCTTAGTAACCACAATTTTCAGATTCTTTAAACATTATTTTCCTGCAAAGAAAATACTTACATTAAGTCGTTATAACGATGAGTAGATCGAGCAATTATAGAAGACTGGCTCTGATTGGTTTAATTCTGTCATGCTACTGCGCATGTAACAGCTACCCGCCCTGCTGTTTGAATCTAACAGTAGTAGACTGCTGCTATGCACTGCGGGATTATCAAAACATGCCATTGCAGGCGAGGAGGTTCTTTTTTGCTCTCTTGAAGTAGTTCGGTTAGAGTCAAAATACTTTGCTGCATTTGTTTTTCCTGCTGGTATGCGTATGAAGACATGTCACTTCACGGTCGAATAACTGCCATGTTGATCTTCTGATGTGCTTGGATCTCTTCCCAGTAGGTCCAGAACGGCAGATGCTGGCTACAGTTGTCCTGTCTGTATCCATGGTTATAACTTTCATGTATAAAATATTTGGCATAAACGCTACTGAATGCAGTAAAAGTAAGTAAAAAAAAAAGTAAAGCTATCCCTATACCAGGCCGTGAAGGCCCATAGGGTTGTGAGACGTTGAGGGTCCCACCTTATCTAGACAATCGGCTCAAAGATGGCGGTAAGGTTGTCAACGCGCCTGCCGCGCTTTACTCCCCAGGAAAATTATTTAATGAATTCCTGGTACTCATTTCTGTTAGAGGCTGAGTCGACCCCAGAGCCATAATGCGGCTGGAAGGATTAGGTCAATTGAAAAGATCCAGTGACCTCATCGGGACTTGAACCCGCGACCTTCCGGCTTTGTAGCATAGCCCCTCATTGCAGTATAATTATAAAATTTAAACATCATTATTATCAAAGTAAGGTAAAGTTATCCCTGTGTTTAATTAATTAAGCACCACACCATCAAGACGTATGTGAATGGAAGTACATATAACTCCGCAATTCTTGACCTCGGCACTAGATGGAAGTGAGTGGTCAGCTTTACGGCCCGGCCACTTAACACCCCCCCCCCCCACCCCGAAGAAAAAGCCCGTGGTACCCATTAGATAGGAGATTGAGTGAGCCCCAGAGAAGGTCTAGACGCTGTGAAGTAGAAACAAATATCTTTTCCCTGTCGGGAATCGAATCCCTGCCGTCTAGCTCGGAAACCATCGCTAATCGACTATGCAGTTACCGAGTGAGTACCGAAGTTATGCCCAAAAGTATTTTTTTTATTGCTAGTGGGGTGGGACTAAGTCCTTGTACTGTGGCCACTTCTGGCCCATTGGCAGCCCCAGATGATAGGTGAGGGTGATTGTGGAGCAATTGGTGGAATTAAGATTGGTAGGGGAAACCGAAGTACTCGGAGAAAACTTGCCCCAGCGCCACTTTGTCCACCACAAATCCCACTTGACCAGACCCGGGATCGAACCCGGGCCGCCGCGTTGAGAAGCCAGCGACCAACCGCTTGATCTATGGTGCGGCCTACCCAAAAGGTAAATGCAAGAAGAAACGTTAGGAATATCTCGTTGATTGAGAAAGTACTGCGGAGTTTAATGTTTGCTGTGATGCCGGAGATTTCAGTTCTGAGAATACTTATTTATTTGCTTGCACGAAGTCCACTCCTTCCAAGCGGAAGTACGTGAAAAGCGCAAGCATGCTGATGACATACATACCAAGTGAAGGTACATGGAAACAATGTTGAAGTTTGCAGAGAACAGTTTCTCTCACTTCGTGGTCTAAGCAGAAGTCATTTTCGAAATATTAGAAACGTAGTTACAACGGGAACAGCAACTACTGAAGGCTGAGGAAAGCGCTCTAATGTATCTAATAAACATACTGAAGAGATCACTCAGAATATTTGGGCTCATATTGGAGCTTCTGAAATACAAAGGTCGCGGGTTCAAGTCCCGATGAGGTCATTGGATTTTTTCCAGTTGACCTAATCCTTCCAGCCGCACTAGGCTCCGGGGTTTACTCAGCCTCTAACAGAAATGAGTACCGGGAATTAATTAAATAATTTTCCTGGGGAGTAAAGCGCGGCCGGCGCGTAAGGCTGACAACCTTAGCGCCATCTTTGAACCGATTGTCTAGATAATGTGGGACCCTCAACGTCTCACAACCCTATGGGCCTTCACGGCCTGGTACAAGGACAGCTTTACATTACTTACCATAGCTTACCTAACTCGTGATATAACCATAGAGCCTGTGTGCAATGAATATTATCTTTCATGGTGTAAAGAAAAATTAATTTAAAACTGTAAGTGCTGATAAATGCTGGGGGTACACGATAACATAGTTGGTTGAGGCACTATGCTACAAGCGGGAAGGTCGCGGGTTCGATTCCCGATGAGGTAATTTAATTTTTTTTTCAGTTAACTTAATCGTTTCATCCGCACTGTGGCACGGGGTCGACTCAGCTTCTAACATAAATGAGTACCTCATCGGCTTGTAGGATAGTGCCTCAACCAACTACGTCACCGCGTCCCCCCTCCAGTACTCTAGAGGCATGTTTATTATTGCTGTTTTTATTAGACATTTAATTTCTGTAGGGTTTTACTGGTTGCAAGGCTTATTAAAAATCTGAGAGGTGAAAGTTCTATGTTGATACAGTGCAGAACGCGCGGAACTGGTGTAATGTATTGCCCAGCAATACAATGCATCAGTCCTTTACAAACTAGTCCGCCGTTCACTGCAGGAAGCTCTGCCGCCGCGACATGTCCAGTTTGTTAACAGCCAGCATCTCTGATGCATGCCTAGATTTTAAACATCATCGACCTTCCATCCAGTCTCATCGCTACTTGAATACAGCGTTCTTTTTAATCAGTTTTTAAATAAACGTAGTTGTTTTTTAGTAAAATGTCATAGCAAATGAGTTAAACGTTATGTACAGCATAAAGCAACATGTATTTGTCAGCATTATCTAACTCAGTGGAGCTGAGCCCTTTCTGAGAAACCGTCAGTTGCACAGCTAATGAAGAATTTCCCATTACTTTATGGAACCCGAAAGTTCATTACCATGTTGACATAAAGCCCTCCATCGGTACCTATCCTGAGCCAGATCAATCCAATCCATTACACTTCATTCTGTCAGGTACATTTTAATATTATCCTCCCACCTACTTCCAGGTCTCCCTAGTGGTTTATTTCATTCTGGCTTTCCCACCAAAATATGCATTCCCCATCGCCCCCTGCGTGCTACATATCCTGCCCATCTTCTCCTCGACATGATCATTCTAATTATACTTGGCTGAGAAATTTTCCAACAATAAGATACTTATTTACGCTCATAAAGAAATGGTCGCAAGTTGATGCCGAAACATATAATCCCTGTTCGTCGCTTATGAAATTGTAGTTTAACTGTATTTTAACATACGTACATTTCATTGTTACGAGATGCAGTCTGAAATGCCATGGCTGTGCGTTTTGACTGCGTGCTCTAAGTGAATGATGACAGTCTCTGCTGATATATACATTTTAAAACCATTAGAATCGAGCCAGCATTTGTGTTTGTTTTCATTACCGCCCTTGCAACCTGTTCCATTACTTAAGGCGTAAAGGCATGTTACATTATTTAAAATCAGAAGCTATTTTTGCACCCATGGCAAGTTTAAAGACCTTTTTACGCCCACCCTCCCTTCTAAAGTTTGTAGAACTCAAATAAAACTGACAACGATTGATATAGTTGTACTCCCCAGCGAAATAACAGATGCTCGCGTTTCGTTCTTAGGTCGCTATGCTGGAGATAGTGCAGTTGGTATAGCGACTGCACCACGGGTCGGAGTTCGAGTACCGGAAGGGTCAAGAAATTTTTCTCCATGTCGGCTAGACCGGCTGTGAGGTCCACATAGCCTCCTATCCAATGGGTACTGGAGGCTCTTTCCCCGGGGGTAAAGCGGTTGGAGCGTGAAGCTGACTACTCACCTCCCAACTAGTGCCGAGGTCAAAACGTGTATCTATACCTCCACTATCCCATACACCTTCATGGCGTGCTGCTTAATTAAGAACAGGGACAACGTTACCTTACTGTACATTTGCAGTACTTAGCGACCTTTTGTCAGTGTAAGGACTCTTAGGTTCTCTGGCTTTGATTTCCCCAGTAACATCAGTGGCCGGCTTTTGATACACTTCTGTTTAGAATGTCAGAAAGTAGCAGATGCAGAGATGCTAACGCTTATCTAATGAGCGCGTTTCTTTTGTTACAGGTGAGTTGCATTTGCACGCAGATCACTACTTCAGGTTCTCGTTCTGTCTACGGGAGGCAACGAAATCCAAGATGGCTGCAGTTATGGATTCTAAGAGCTAATGGAAGTCAAACGTCTTTATTTCTTAAGCGGTTTCCGAAAGGACACCAGTATTGTAAAGGGCCGGAGTGGCTCAGCAGCAAAGTGATTGGCCGGATAGCTGGGATTCAATTCCCGGCAATGCCACTAAAGTCTATATGCGTCATACACGGTAAGAATGAAACGCGTGATATCGTTAGGACAGTTTTGATGAACGTGTCTCACAGCGTGAGTGAACTTAACCATTTGAAGACTGAGTCTGAGTTTGAGTCTCATGTTACGATCGACGGTCAGTCGGTCTGTCTTGGAATAAAGCACGCTTACGACCAGATTTTTATTACTGTCAGATAGTTGCGGGTGTGTTGATGTGGGGCGTTCTCTCTGACAAGAGGATGTGTCTGTCGTTTATAACTGCTGCTGGCCTTCGCCAGCGCACTCATTCTCGGGTCCGAGTCCCGTGGGACTCGTAACCATATTTTGCTGTCTCAGATTCGGGACTTCCATTTTCTTCTCTTCCTACCACTCGCAGGTAGGAGAATTTGGCGGTATTCTATTCCTTTCAGAGGAATCTGCCCCTTAATCCATAATCCACGTTGGACCTTTCTTAATTTTTGTTTTTATACCGCCGTCGTAATGAGAATCTTTTTAGTGTTATTATTTTTCTGGCTTCATTAGTTTGATTTCTTTCAGGTCAAGGTGCAGTTTGTTTTTAAGTGTGATGTGGATTACAATATGTTGTTGAATTTTCGGATTATTAACAGAAATTGTTTAGTATGATTTTGGATTTGGTTGTAATTTGTTGATTGTTTAGATGATGTTGGTTCTAGAATATGTACACATCGCCCGTCGCCCTCATTGTTTTTGTTGAGATAAGTCGTAACATAGTGGTCGTACCGGAAGGTGTGGCTGGATTGATCAGATTGTACCTGGAGTTACCACATGGAGGTGTTCGACCCCACCTCCACACGAGATTTGAAGACTGAATCTCTTCTAAATAGTACATAAACATTACATTCTTATCTCACAGGGAGCACATCATGTCTCCGCTACAAAGCCGAGCCGATTACCGCTGATTAGGGATACGAAACACACGAATACACTGTGTGGGCGGTACTCAGAGTTCTGATATGCTAAAGCGGCCGGTACCACTGGGTTTCAAAGGGTTCACGGTCGTTAACAGTATTGGTCGATAGGGAACTGGGGAAACGAAGCTCCGCTGTACGAATACGCTGGCAGTGGAAGGACGCTGATTGGTACAGTATTTCATTTCAAGCAGTGTTCTAATTTGTTACCTTCATGTCACTTTTAATAGTTCAGATTACAGCAAATTACATTACATTGCATTGCATTGCATTGCATGGATCCAGAGTTAGTCAAAGTAACTGTAGGATATGGAATATGTCATAAATACAAAACACATGTACAGTCCCAGTGGAGTTCTCACACAAGAGAAACGAAGAAAACACAGAGACTACACACAAGGCTATTTGAAGATACATAAGGGCCGCGCCATAGCTCAAGCGGTTAGTCGCTGGCTTCCCACCGCGGCGGCCCGGGTTCAGTCCCGGGTTTGGTCAAGTGGGATTTGTGGGAGACAAATTGACGCTGGGGCAGGCTTTCTCCGAGTACTTCGGTTTCCCCTGCCCATCTTCATTCCACCAATTGCTCCACAATCACCTTCACCTACCATCTGGGGTTGGTACAATAGGCCAGAAGTGGCCGCAGTACAAGGGACTTAGTCCCACCCCACTAGCAATAAAAAAAAGATACATAAGTTATTTTTAGACAGTAGGAATACATCAACAGAGTAGAATGAGTGTGTATTTAAGTATCATTTCAGTGCCATTATTTAACTAAATGGAGTATCGCCGTTCGTCAGAAGGCGATAAGCGTTCTCTCTTCAGGAAATACCTCGCTTTTATGGAACTCACAGGTTCAGTTACCATATTCACAAGATCCCGCTGTTGGACCATGACCAACCTGAACCAGTTGAATCCAATCTCTGTGTTTTGAAGATCTGTCGAGTAATTCTCTCCTTCAGGTTTTCCTATAAAATATATTTTTAAACATTCTGCTGATGTAGCGTCTTGTCTTCATGTGGCTCTGATTTTGCAGTTATTATAATATAGTTGAGCATTTCTCGGAACTTAGATGGTTTATTTTGCCGTAACTCCAAAATAACGTGGACTGTCTTTTGGATGTACAGAAGAAGATGATAAAGAAAGCAGTCTTCTGGGATGTGGCGCCGGGTAGATATACAGAAGAAGACGATATCTTCGTGAACTGCGGATTTCTCGCGTGGCTCAGAACTGGAGCTATTGATTTAGGGACAGCACGCAGCTTCAACTGTTGATACATCGTCGTAAAATAATCGAGTTACCACCCGACATAGCTCAAAGAACCCAATATTCCTGCACATCACAGAGCTACAGTATATCTTTCCACTAACATGACAAGCAAATAGTCGCTGCTGCTTCTCCTCTGTGCCGTATTGATTTCAGCTGCAGCTCGTAGCGACTGACTCTTTGTTGGGGGAGGGGGCACGATTTACAACGTAAACTTGAGCCCTACAAGGCTTCAGTGCCGCATTTTCTTCTACGCAACCGCTGCTCAGTTTCAAATTACGTAGGGGCAGCGTTGTACGAGCACATAGGCACCTACACGCGGGCCACGTTTTAAGGCTGTATTTTGAAAATATACAGGCCATCCTGTTAGCCAGGTTAGTTTAGTCAGTATGGCGACTGGTTATGGCCTGGACCACCGAGGGGTCGGAGTTCGAGTCTTGGTAGTTTCAAGAATTTTCTCTTCACTTCGTCCAGACTGGCTCTGGTGCCCCCCAGCCTCATATCCAATGGATACCGGGGGCTCTTTCCTCGAGGATAAAGTGGCAAGGACGTGAAGCTGACCACTCACTTCCAACTAGTGCCGAGATCAAGAAAATGTGGATCTATATATCCATACCCCATACGCCTTCATGGCGTAGTGCTTAATTAGTTAAACACAGGGACAACTTTACCTTTTTGTGCATCCTGTTGTGAATGTAAATTCTGTGGGTTTTCTACCGTTATACAACAAACGTCGGCTTTATTAGTGTGTAACAGAACAATTTAAGCGGAATATTAAGTGAATCAGTTTATTATAGAAATCGCGCTATATCCTTCCGTCTGGCTGACCATTATCGGGTGTGTATAAATAAATAATAAACATATTCCGTTGTTGCTAAATAATATGATGAAAATGGATCAGTTTTTCGCTGTCGTTAAGATAAAAGTTGTTTTAGAATGAGTGATGATTTCCGAGACAGCGTTGTGTTTGTCGTCCTGGAATATAATGGAAAGAACAAATTCCGGGCCGCCTGTTTTGTGCTCACCTTGGTTACTTCTTGCATCTTGCACTGAGACTTAACTTGATCTTTACCTTGCCTATATTTTTCCGAAGCGTTGCATAAGGCATCCTTACTGAAACATCCAAGAACGAATCTCGGTCTTCCACTCACGTCGGCTACTAAAGCTTGCTATGGCTGGCTGGCTGGCTCGGTGCCATAAGTTGTGGCACAATGGCACTGCACGAATGCTAACGCCGTAAGGCCTCTAATAATATCGGAATAAATTATTTGTAATAATAATAATATTATGCAGTTTTATAAACTGGATCGTAAATGATGATCTGGCAGGTTCAGAATGGTAGTGTTTTAACGACGCCATTTCTGTTACTGTCGTGAGGCACCTCAACACGTTCAGGGTATGCAAATATTCAGACAGGAAAAGATGACGTACTTATGAGTGTTGAGTGGAGGCGTTCTGAAGTCGTGTCAACCGATTTAGTGAGGTAAGATTATTTACCATGTATTTTGCTCGTTTGTTACAACTTTGCTGCTGCCAGTAGCCATTTACAGTGCATTATGCATTAGCTTCAGGTGTGCCAACTTAAAACTGCAAGATTGTTACGGAAATAGCACTGTTCTTACAAAGTTATCCTCTCCCCCAACCCTGTTTGAGAAGACGGCAGTGAAAGTAATAAAAAAGTCTGAGGTAACGTTGAGGAACATAGGTTTAATGAAAAAAGTGAAGTCAGCTGTAGGGTATACGGAGAAAGGAGAGCAATAAAGACGAGACGGAAGACAAGAGAGACACAGAAAAGACAGTGATGAAAACGATTTTCTGTAAACAGCCGTGAAAGAGAAGCATCCGTGTTACTTCACTAGAAGAGCCTTTTCTTTATGCCAATCTTGAATGTGGGATTCGGAATGAAATGAGGGAGCCGTGTTCCTGAAACCCTTCCTCAACGAAGTGATCACAGATGTGTCGTTATATTTCCAGACGAGATCTCGAGCTTGGTGTACGAGTAACGCTCAAGATTGGGCCGCGCCATAGCTCAAGCGGTTAGTCGCTGGCTTTCCACCGCGGCGGCCCGGGTTCCATCCCGGGTCTGGTCAAGTGGGATTTGTGGTGGACAAAGTGGCTCTGGGCCAGGTTTTCTCCAAGTACTTCGGTTTCCCCTGCCAATCTTCGTTCCACTAATTGCTCCACAATCACCCTCACCTATCATCTGGGGCTGGTACAAAAGGCCAGAAGTGTCCGCAGTACAAGGGACTTAGTCCCACCCCGCTAGCAATAAAAAAACGCTGAAGATTTGTGATTAGAAGGTAACAAGTACGTATTTAATTCGGACAATACCGGCGGTTTTGCCTCGGTTTCTTCTTGATTTTTCTCGGTTATGGCAGGCGAATGCTGGGATAGTACCTTGACGTAGGCCAAGACCCTCCTTTTCTCTAAGTATTCATCTGCTTACCATTCGTGTTCATTTCATTCAGCGCTGTGTAACTTCGACAGCTGTAATTGCGTCTTTCAGTAACGTAAGAATCAAGCAGTCACATATTAGAGACAAGAGTGCTTATGCCGTTCGCATCTTTCGTCGCCACAAGGAAAATAATCTATAGAGAAGTTACATGTGCACCATTCGCAGCTGTCGAAATATTCTCGATTCTGAGAAACTTCGTTGAAGTTAGAACTTGTAGCACTTCCATTGCTGTGCATGGAGAAACATAAGCATAATTTCGAACCTCGTTTCCAATAGAATCTCCCATTCTCAGTAATTCACCGTGTTACATTTTTCATTAATTTTTAGGTGGAAAAGTATCTTCCCGTAACCTGTCTAAAATTATTGTGACGTATAGACCCATTGCTAGGCAACGATTCGGTAGATACATTCCCGCTCAAGCGTACCCGCGCAACAACGTGACATCCATTCCTAGGCAACGGACCAGTCAAGGTGTCTCCTTGACAGTAGAGGCGTTTTCTGCTTGGTCCGTGCAAAGTGGTTATAAAGAATAGTTGAGAAGAATTGAGGCGAGTTTCGAGACGCAAGGCCGCCGGGATATGAACTGGCGAGCAGAGGAACTGAATTGAGTCGAGTCTTCGGAATTGGCAGTTGCAGAATAACGGCAAGGGGGGAGTTAGACTGTGAAAAGAAGACTCCATGTGTGATTTTATGAAGTGAAAGTGAGACACTTATAAATTCGTCACCAGGATACGACTAGTGAGGACTGAGAATCCTAGTGCGTGTGTAACGGTGAACTGTAAAATGTGTAAATCAGCGATAACGCTGTATTACCTGTAGTCCTCAGTTTTGAATGTATTTATTTTTTTCCAGACGGTAGGACTCCTCGGACGGGTGATCAACTCGTTGCAAGGCCTCTGCATAAACACAGGACAACACAAACACAGAATAAACGCATACACACACACCAAACATTCATGCCTTGTGTGGGATTCGAACTCACTATCGCGGCGTCCGAGCGAGCGAAGACAGTGCATGCTTTAGACCGCTCGGCTACCGTGACTGGCTTTTGAATGTGTAAGGTACAATAAATCCGATCGTCCAATCCAAAATCCGTCTTATACGTACGTCACGAACACACCCCCAACACGTGACAGCTGGTGTCAGAAGTGTACAGAAATATAATATCCGTATTTATTGTGTTCGGATGTGAAACTTTGTCACGTTAAAGGAAGGATAGGGCTCTCAGAATATTTCAGCCTAAGAGGAGAAAGTAACTGAAGGCGATAACATTGCATAATTAGGAGCTTCGTACTTAATACTCATCGCCAAATATTATTGGAGAGATTAAACCGAGAACAGTGCGACGCTTTGTTCTGTAGGAACGTGATTTGTACAGATTTTAAAATGTGAGGTTCTGGCAGAGGTGACACTGTATTCTGCCAAATAACGCTATGTGCCGTCGGTTGACTTTCAGCGGACTACAAGGCGTCATATCCCCGATGATATTACTTACTTACTTACTCATGGAGCTGAGCCCTTCTGGAGGAGCCGCCAATTCTGCAGCTACTCAAGAATTTCCCAGCATTTTATGGAACCCGAAGGTTCATTACCGTGTTCACAAGAGCCCTCCACCGGTCCCTATCCTGAGCCAGATTATCCAGTCGATACCATCCCATCCTATCTCTCTAAGATCCATTCTAATATTGTCCACCCACCTACGCCTTGGTCTTCCCTGTGGTCTCTTTCCTTCTGGCTTTCCCACCAATATCCTATACGCATTCCTCGTCTCCCCCATTCATGCTACATGACCTGCCCACCTCATTCTCCTTGACTTGATCATTCTAATTATACTTGGAGAAGAGTACAAGTTATGAAGCTCCTCATTATGCAGGTGATAGAATTACTTTTAAATATTTTTTAGATGACTCTCTAAAGGTGTCGAAGGATTGAGTTCAAGTGGGCCGTATTCTTGATGAAGAGTTCTGCTTCTGGCATATAACGGCGTGCAGTTGATCGAAAGTCCACCGACGTTCCGGACGAACACGTCCTCCATCTTCAGGGTCGAAGCGGAAAAAGAAGCCAGCGTTAAGCAAATAACAAGCACAGTTCTGCTTGATACATGCTTCACGCCGGTTTCCTGCTTGACTTCTTCTTCTTCTGAAAATAGAGGCTACGTGTTCGTCCGAAAAGTCGGCTAATTTTCATTGCATTACACTTTGAAGAAAGCAGTCTTCTGGGATTTGGCACAGTGTATATGTGGTGTTAACCGACGTTTCGGAGGAACGNCCAGAAGACTGCTTTCTTCATAGTCACCGCCGTGAAAGCCTCAAATCTTACATACGCATTACACTTTGTTTATATCCGAGAAGATGGAACTGTTCCTAACCACCGCTGTATGAACCTCAGTCCTACGTGTATTCTTTTCGTTCACCAGACGTCCCATTGAAATCGAGACTATTGCATTCTTATCGATAGACTTGAATAAATTGTACAGGATTAGGGAAGGCCTGCAGGGAACCAGCAATAAAATGTTCTTTTTCTCTTACTAGTACTTCCCTCTTTCTTCAGGCAGACTCTGATGTATTGCCATGGACAAGCCACTACAGGTTCCTTTGTAATTTGTCGCTCAGTCATCTTCCCAGTCGTAGCTGTGAGTTGTGCCGTATAATCCGTGCGGTTTGATAAAGAGTCGCTAAATGAAGAAAGAAGTCAATCTCTCGGTTTGTCATTCACAGTCATCTCACCTTAAAGGATACCACGATCGCTTCTTTCCACATTGTTAATCACGCTTTGCAGTTTGGAGAGCGTTGTTAAATAACCGAATAAATTGTGAATCATTGCTATCTCACATGATCTTAAAATAGACGATCATTATTTCGTATTCTTTATTTAAAATTTATGCTAATCCGTTCTGTGCTATGAATGTGATCCCACTTAGAAATTCTGGCCACTTACATTGAGTAGCTTCGATGTTTAATAATGACAGTTAAGGTATACTTCAGTGTATCGCCAACCGCGGTTTTAAACTCGTATCTAGTTTCGCCAGCAGCGGTATTTGGTTTCATATATCTGCGATTTTTAATATGTGTAGTTACGGAAAAGAACGTATGACGCAGGAAGATGAACACAACTGTCGTCATCAGTCCCGTGGTCATTATTTCAAACTTCAACTCTCACTAGGCAAGGATAAAGCTGGGTAATAAAACTGATGATTTCATTGATATAACTGTAAGTTTCCCGTAAGACATAGTATTTCCAGTCTCCGCGGATTTCTTTTTTTGGAAACGTAACTCCGGTGGATGGCTAGGCATTGTTGAACTTCTGCTGTTTTGTATTTGAGTCATCTCACCAGTGAAGATTATAGGCCTGTACATGTAATTATGGGGTACAAACAAAACACAGCACCTCTCTTAGAAACACAAATGAGCGTGCAGATGCCAGTAGACAGCGTTTTCTTTAGAGAAGACGAACCTAAATGGTTATCCTAAGGTCGCAGCTTAATGCGTGTGTCCTATGAAACAAGCCAAGAATCGTTCACCTTCGACTCCTATTGGAAGGTTTTCATGATTTCGCAAATTCTCTGGAGAAGACCGAAAATATGACCCGACTTTCATTTCACAGTTATGGTCAGACTGCGTCAAAATAGTTATTCTCTTGTTTTGTTCTATTGACGGTGTTATAATGTTAGTCTTAGAGACCTCGTGATGATAGACTGGAAATTGTCAGTGTCGTAGTTGGAGACGTGTTGGGACGTGACAACCATAACAAGTCCATTAAATGCAGACTCCATTGCTACGAGTTCAAAGCTGCCTCACGATTGCAGTGAGGAATGCATAACGCTTATGTTACGTCCCACCCATTGATTTGACGGTGGTCAGTATATCTCATATATTTATTGGTGTAAAATATGTCTATATTCGTATCTTGTATAATAGCGATGTATTTTTAAAATTGACCAAATCCTTCCATCTGCACTATGGCCCTGGAGTCAACTCAACCTCTAACGGAAATGAGTAAAGGGCGGGCGGCGCGTAAGACCGACAACCTTACCGCCATCTGTTAGCCGATTATCTAGAGAAAATGTGGGAGCCTCGATGTCTCAAAACCCTATGGGCCTTCACGGCCTATTACAGGCATAGCTTTAACTTTTTTTACCTGTAGGTTTGAAAGGGCTAATATTTGGGTTTTAACACGTGTTTGGCTCATCGCTGACTAAGAATCATGTTTTCTCCTGGGAATACGTAACGTTTGTACCTCCATGGTTACTACAGTCGTTAGTGATTCAGCAGAATTTTTGTACTGCTCGGGAAGAGAAATATGAATTCTAAACTCATATCAAGTGTGCTAGTATGTAGATGAAAGAACAGGTCGGCTTCACTTTAAGCATGGGACGTCTCTGAGAGAAGTTGCATAACCCAGAAAGCTGCAAGGGATTTTCCAGGAAATGCATATGAATTGATCAGATCGTTGCCACCGTCACTGTCTTCTTTTCTAATCAGAGAGTGCCGCCGAAACCCGTTGTCTTTCCGTCCAGGAGCTTCAATTGATTTAACTGCTGTTTCTTCTTTGTGCTTGCATTTTTAAAGCTGGTCAAAGAAGTGCTGAAAAAGAGGCAGAATTTTAGTTTTAACAGTCTAATACACATTAACGACATTAATAATATAGAAGTAATAAAAAATTACTACTGGTACTCTACTGCCACCACCACCATTACTGCTACTACTACTACTGACACTATATAATCTTAACTTTCGACAGCCTCGTTAAATAAGCGCTAAATAAAATAAAAAATTGTAAAATAATTTAGTGCCGGTCACGGTAGCCGAGCTATCTAAGGCGTGCACTGTCTTCGCTCGCTCAGAAGCCGGGATCGTGGGTTCGAATCCCACTCAGGGCATGGATGTTTATGTGCAGTTTTCTGTGTTCGTGTACAGTTAGAGGCCTTGCGACGAGCTGATCACCCGCCCAAGGAGTCCTACCGAATGTCTAAAATTTAGAAAAACCGAAGTGAACGGAGAAGTTCATGGAGGTAGGCCTAGGCCCACTGGGGCTGTACTACCAAAGAAAAAAGACAATTTAGTTGTTCTTGTGCTTAATTAAGCACCACTCCACGAAGAAATATGGGGAAATGGGGTTCCACCATAATTGATCTCGGCCCTAGATGGAGGTGAGTGGTCAGCTTCACCCCACTGCCGCTTTGCCCCTGGTACTCTTGGAGGGCCCCAGAGGCGGTCTGGACGCTGTGGAGAAGAGAAAAATCTTTTGCCACTGCCGGGAATCGAGAAGTCCGATTCCTGTGATATCGAGCCCATAGCCCGTCGCTGTACCGACTGAGCTATCATGGCGAGGTCCGCATTGTAAAGAGTTCCATGGAATAATGTTTCAAACAAATAAAATAAAAATAAGATGCAGTTGGAATAACATGAAATCACGGTGGCCCTGCCAGAACCCGCTTCAGCGGCAAAGTCGATTCGTTTGCAGAATCATTATAATCATCACCACCATCAGCTTGTACTCGATATTGATAGTGCACACTTTTTCAAGAAGTTGAACTTTGGTGTTGGACGATTGGAAGACGGGTACGGCCAAGGCGTCCTTATGCTTCGGGTGTCTTCCTGTAACTGATCTGTCTTCGGCAAGGTTCCGCTGGTTGACTGGACCAATGGCATTGCATGGCCCAACCATAGCACTGGTTGTATGGCGCGTTTGTGGCTGTGACTTTGCTTATCAAAATCATGGGCAATAAATTTTTAGTAAATACAATCACATAAACTTAATGGAGAGGAAACAGTATTGGCACAACACAGATTTCTGTTCGGGATATGCGATTTCAAGACGATACAGACTACGAAAAATCTGATTGCTCAGCAACATCAAGAACGGATTAAAGTGTGGAAAAGTGACAGCGGTAACAAGAAAAGTAGGCACTTCACTCTTTGGAAGGTATCAGACGAACTGAACATGAATAGTGAAACTGAGAGTCAGGTTTTGACGAAGGTCTGAATATGATGAAAGCTCTTTTCCGAGATAGTTCCGAAAAATTCCAGTAAATTATTAGCAGAAGCGGAATCTTCTTGGAACTTTCAGGAAGATTATTTATTGGACTAATTGGATTTCTTGTAAAAAGAAAGAAACACTCAGTGTCTTATACAGTAGATCTTCTAGTACGACTTTTAAAACAAATTGTGAGACGCTTAGCTCCATGAATGAGTGAGTCCTTTGCAATTTTGCACACGTCATCATAGTCCTTATGTTCACTCGCTGCTTCTATGAATGTACTGTTGCAAACATGCTTTGAACATGCTGGATGACGCTACAGTTGAATTTGTCACGTGTACAGAATCATCACCAGAGTCTCCAGATTCAAAGCCAGTAGATTACCGTATTTTGAACAAACTTACACTTTTAGTGTGGAAACACCAGAGGAAGCCGTTCCTCTCTCTGGAGTTACTGCGAAAACCAGCTTTAAATGTGTGGCCTCTCGTATCGCGAGATACCATGCAATCAGCCATTTATCGAGGAAAACGCCGGGTTGAAGCCATAGTCAAAGAAAACTGGGTTCCTATTCAACGTCAGTTCTAATCAAGAATGTGACTGCATTACAAAAAAAAGAAAGATGCATATTTTAACATTCAGCATGGAAAATATCATTCACTGTAGCGAATTACCGAAACGAACCGATCTTGTACACACATTTAGGTACGCTCTTTGCACTTGCATGAGTTTCGTACAGCTCTGTATAGCCGTTCACTTCTGCTATTTTTAAACGTAATTTTTGCCCCACCCAGTTTAGAGCATTTTACAAAACCGGGTCAGCTATTTGTCAGTTCTAATGTTACTTTAATTATGATTAGACTCTGTTTTCAAGATACATAACTTGTTTGTAATTTGTTACGTTTTCTTAAAGGTATGTTTGCACGCTGTTTACTGGTACGGTTATTATAACGATAGATCTACATACCTAGGCATGGATCAGTTGTCTGGCTTATGTTGAATTTTTGTATGAGCCGTGAGTTGAAAATGCCAGTGAAGTTAGAATGCATATTCTGTTGTTCTCATTTTGAACATAATATTAATGATAAATTATTAATACTGATGAGACACGTCTTAGCCTTGTAAAGACTGACTGCAAGATTGCTGCTGGCCCTCGCCAGCATGGTCATTCTTGGTTCCGAGTCCCACGGGTCTCATGGCATTAGTAAAGGTAAAGCTATCCCTGTAACAGGCCGTGGAGGCCCATGAGGTTGTGAGAGGTCGAGGCTCCCCCATTTTCTAAACAATCGGCTCATAGTGGCGATGAGGTTGTCAGCCTTACGCGCCGGCCGTCCTTAACCCCCAGGAAGATTCGTGGTACTCATTTCTGTTAGACGCCTGGTCGACCTCAAGGCCATATTACGGCTGGAAGGATTAGCTAAATTTAAAAATCGAGTATCGAACGCGCCACCTTCCGGCTTGTAGCATTGTGCCTCAACCAACAATGCTACCTTGGTATATATAACAATTCAGTTCATACATCACAGAAAACACATTGCTGTTCAGCTACAAATATCAACCGGTTAATTTTTAAGGAAATAATTCGCTCTTTGTTGTGAGAATCATACGAAAGATACAAATGCACTCTGACTGCACAGTTTGCTGTGTCAGTTCAGGTGGTAAATATAGTAACCACTGGACTTGAAAGGCTTATTACATGCGTAATGAATGGAATTATCTAAAGACACTCAGTAGACTTCTCCTTCTGGGCTGCTACCGTAACTTAATGGCAAGGTTTGCTTACCCAGTAGGGCTGTATGCTCGTAGTAGGGTCACCCAAGGTAGACGGGTCGAAGTGTAGAGGCCAGACGAAATGTAACCCCATTAGCCTCCAGGTTGGGCGTTAGCGTGAGGCAAACAATCTCTCCTCCAAAAACACGTCTGTAAAGCTAACGATAGATTCCGAATGGATGATTTATGGAAACGACTAAGGAACGTGTATGAGGACAGAGAAGTGAAGATATAGCCAATGATTTACGAGAGCTGCAAATGAAGAGACTGGGCCAGATGGTAAGTAACAGAGAAGTATGGGCATCTGCAGCAAATGAGGCCATTCCTATTAGAGGACCGTAGAGTCAAGAAGAAGCAAACAAACCCAGACAAACGGTCTGTGCCTATAGCCTGATTGGAAAGCATTGGAAACTGCTATGCTAAGAACTCAGTGGTAGCTTCTTTCCTGCATTGAAGTTGAATCGATTTTGTTGGAAGATGGCTGAAACAACCGATTCACATAAAAGAGTGTGTTTGTGTCCTGACTTGAATTCATCTGGCCCACAATGTGGGCCGGTGGTGGTTTTTTTAAACACATCAAATTATTCGTCTTCGTGTTCCAAAAAGGCAAGTAATTTCTTGATCAGCTGAACGACTGTCAGATTCTCAAGAAGGGTCCTGCTCCATGGAGTTAGTTAGTTAGTTAGTTAGTTGTCACTTCCACCTTCCCACACTTTTCTTAAAAAAAAAGCCAATTATATTTTGATCATCCGAGGCCCTTCGCAGTGAGCGACATTTTTGTTGGAAGCAAATCGTATAGTGTGCAGTTTCCCTGTGGGTGTCGTCTGAAAAGCGAATGATTACCTTTCGTTAATTTTACCCATGAATATAATGGCATGCATTGTCTGATGGCCGTACATTAACATTTTAATTAAATCCTGCAGTAAATACTGCACGCATCCCAACTGACGCCATGGTCGTACTGAGGTAATGAACCAGGCCGTACAAAATGCGGGGGGAGGCGACTTTTGGCTTTGCATAAATTGTATCGGCAGGCAGTGTACAGATCCTTCCGTGCACTTTCGTTTGCTTTAAGAACGAAGATTCAGAAGGATATAAAGCTCAACTGGGCATTGGGAAGTTACGGGGCCGCTCTAGTTGATTGCAACATCCATTTCCGTTCCATGATTCCTATTGATTTTTTGTTCGTTGTTTAATAAAGCTTATTCAACTGCAGCGTGTATAATAGATCGAAATGAAATCGTTGAGGGGGTAAGAATTTGGAAGGAGGCTTTCATGATTTGTTTGAAGATACTATGCTGGTATTCGCCTGGAAAGACAGGCGAAAATCACGTAAAATCTCAGTCAGTTTAACCAATCCTGGTAGAGATTCGAAGCACGGCTGTTTTCGAATGTAAGTTTTGTTATAAAGTGGCTCTATTTCTAAAAATGATTGAAAGTTGAATTATTTCTTATACTTGGATTTCATGCCTGAGCTTTTTTTACATGTTCTACCTCAATAACCACGATCTTCATGACGATAAACATCAGACACTGGTCTTGTAACCTGGTTCGAGCCCTTCGCCCGCATAATCATATACGCATTGAGAATTACGTATTTTCAAACAGGTGATAGACAGGCCTTCCACTTGTTTGAGAGAACACAGTAGATCGTTGGCAGTGCTGTTCTTTTTAAGGGTCTCGAACTTATCATCAAAGTACGGGCTGCAGAAGGTCCTTCAGTCTGAGAACTTAATGTAGTCGTTTTCCGTTGAAAACCAGCTTCGTCGCACCTCACCGTATCGTATTGGCAATGTTAAGCCCCTTGGGACGTGGGGGGCACGCGGAAGTTACTGCTTGCTGACAAGTTCATTGCTTTCCTTAAGCTCAACTGACATTGTGCCTTCATTCGCAACGCTTTACTGGATGTAGCTGTACCCGTGTTAAGTTACGGAAGAGTGTGGTGTTCAATCTTCTGGAATGAATTCTCAAGTGAACACGCATGAACTGTTACATCCTGCTCGTTTCAGCCTACTTTACTTATTTTATAAGGAAAGGTGGGCTGAGAATAGCATCTTGCCATTTTTAATAGCTTTTTGTAAGAACGTTAGCTTATTTTCCTTATTTTGAAAAAATAAAAGTAGGCTTGTGAAATCATCTTCATCTCTGTGTGTCTTTGTGTGTGTCTGTGTTTCCCCCCACTATTAACTTCTGAATGCCACAACCAATCTTTATTAAATTTGGTATATATATCATGGCACCTAACCCCATCCCAATGGCATGGTTTATAAAAACTCCCTTCCTTAATACCAACATTACAGCCTGTCAAATTTATGACGTTAAACCTTAAATATTTCTTGGAGGCATATAGATGTACCAGTGTTCATGAAACTTGATAAGTATATCATGCCACATGAAGCCATCTCAATTGCATACTCCATAAATACCTTTGATCAGTAATGCCAACATTACAGCCTCTCAAATAGTCGCGGTAATAACGGTAATGTTACTTAAATGCTTCAACTAATCGTGGAATTTGGTACATATATCATGCCACCTGAGTCCATTTCAATGGTGCACTTCATAAATCCCCTCACCAGTAATACCAACATTGCAGCCTTTCAAATTGCTGAGGCAGAACCTTAATATTGCTTGAACACCTGTACCAAACTTCATGAAGCCTTTTGCATATATCATGCCACATGAAGCTATCTCAACGGCGTACGTCATAAATTCCTCCCATCAATAATACCGACACTAGTCTCTCAAAATGTTGAGGTAGTGCCCCTAATAATACTCGAATGCATAAATCGATCGTTATGAGAATTGGCATGTACTTGTATATCATGCCACCTGGCACCATTTCATGAAACCATATCAACGACATACTTAATAAAGCCCTGTCATTAATAGCACCAACACTACGACCTCTCAAGTTGTCGAGGTAATAATCTCAATATTGCCTGAATGCCAGAACCAGTCTTCATGAAACTTGGTATGTACATCATGCCATCTGAGGTCATGTCAACCATGTACCTCATAAATGACTCCAGTCAGTAATACCAACCCTGCAGCCTCCCGAATTGTGTTGTTTTATTGACTTCATTATGAATACATAGTAAAGTTACAGTGAAGGGAAAGTAGCTGATTAGTTCTTCCCAGAACTTTTTGTTTCCCAATATGTCTTATCGATTTGTGTGTACATAAAAACACATACAGATTATGCTTAGAAAATAAATCGGTGTTGCAGAATATTGTACGTTCCTGGATGAAACAGAAACAGAATTCACGACGCACGTAGAATGTGTCAGTACGTTCCACAGTAGTAGCTCCGGTATGGCTGCGGATATTGAGACAACAGCGACAGACAGTGTTCCTGCTGTTGTCTTCAACAGTTGTTGTAATCACGTGATTTGAGGAGCCGACATAGCAACGGGCTGGTGTTGATTTATACACAGGAGCAGCATTACCTTTGCCTTGTCTAATGTTTGAACACTGCACGTTCAGAGGCTTCGTAAAGCGCAGTTGTACGTACCGTCAGAAAAGAAAACCACAAGGCAGGAAATCAGGGAGCATACATGAAGTAGCTCTTTCAAGTTGCGTGAGGGGGAGTAGAGCGCCTCTGTGGTCTAGTGGTCAGAGTTCCTGGCTACAGATTCAGAGGTCCCGGGCTCAATTCCCGACGCTAGCAGATTTTCTGAGAAGTAGTACGTCTGGAACGGGGTCCACTCAGCCTCGTGACGATACTTGAGCTACTTGAATGGAAAAGTAGCGGCTCCAGTCTAGAAAACCGAGATTAATGACCGTGGGGGTTCGTTGCACTGACCACGCAATACCCTCTATCTGCTAAAGTTGGCACTAACTTCGCCGACAAGCGATGGTCGCTCGGTCGGTATAAATCGCTTGCGAACTACAGGCCACGGAGTTTGTTTAGTTTTTGAGGGGGAGTCACCATCTTGTTGGAAGACTTCAACTTTCTCTTCTTTCAGTTGGGGAAAATGAAGTTTTAGTGCATATTAATGTAAATGGTGCATATTACAAGAGGTGGACACGTGAAGATTTTTTTAAAGAAAATTCAGTGTCATCATATTCGTTTCTCTCACATTTACTCATCATGTAGGCCGCACCATAGCTCAAGCGGTTAGTCGCTGGCTTTCCACCGCTGCGTCCCGGGTTCGATCCCGGGTCTGATCAAGTGGGATTTGTGGTGGACAAAGTGGCTCTGGGGCAGGTTTTCTCAGAGTACTTCGGTTTCCCCTGTCAATCTTCATTCTACCAATTGCTCCACAATCACCCTCACCTCTCATCTGGGGCTGGTACAATAGGCCAGAAGTGACCGCAGTACAAGGGACTTAGTCCCACCCCACTAGCAATACAAATACTCATCATGTTACGAAAATACAACACTGAAACACCCAACGTTACGTGTGGATATGTACTACTTACTATACTCAGTAGGATTTTCATCACTGAGCAGCATGGTAGATCAGTGGCGGTGGATTGAATACGATTTGGAAGGAAGCGGTCGTGGCCTAATCCAGGACCTATTCTGGAATTTTCATAGAGGGACTGAGGAATACCACAAGGAGCTCTCAGGATAGCCGGTGTCCCGGCCGGGATTTGAACCGATACCCCAATGCAAGCCTATGCCGTTGCTCTAGACCAACCTGTTAGGTCAGTAAGTTCTATTTGAAACATTTTTAGGTACGGTATGCAGTGCATATTTAAGTAAATAAGGTAAAAAGGGTCAAGCTATCCCTGTAACAGGAAGTGGAGGCCCCACATTTTCTAGACAATCGGCTCACAGATGGCGGCGAGGTTGTCAGACTTACGCGCTGACCGTCCTTTACCCCCCCCCCGAGAAGATTCCTGGCACTCATTTCAATTAAGAGTCTGAGTTGACCCCAGGGCCATAATGCGGCTGGAAGGATTGGGTCAGTTGAAAAATTCGGTGACCTCATCGGGAGTCGAACCCGCAATCTCCCTGCAGGTAGCATAGTGCCTCAACCAACTACCCTACCGCATGCCCCTACATATACTATAAGTACAAAGCAAAAATGAGGTATGCCTCTTGGGTTTGAGCGGCATTGTTTTCGATCGTGTTTGTCAACCATAGGATTTATTGTATGCACTACATTGTATTATATTAGCTCGTCTCGGGAACGAAATCATGTGGCGGCTTGTGGTCCCTTTATTTGTTGACAGGTGATATAAGGTGACAGGCTTGGCCTCTACACCTGGCTCCCCTTTGCCTTCCCCACCTTTCAGGAGCCGTTGTTATGCGGAGGCAGCCCGTCGTCAAAGGAAAGTGCACTCAGGTGGGCAATATCGGTACTTGACTGCTTGTAGCAACCATAATTCGTGTCTGCAGTGAATGAACAAACATCGAGATTAATGTGGGTTGTAAGATCGCACTGAATTCCTCAGTAAACGTGTAGGCCTACTGTAGTTTGGGGTGTATATTTCTGCTTAGGTGTTATAAAACACTGACAGCATTTTATTGTATTTATTTATATTTGTTGCTTATTTAACGACGTCAGTTAACTCAAACTGTGTGGAGTCGAATGGCTTGGTGATACTGAATAATGAACTGGAAGGGACATGACAGGAAATGGCTTTGAGCGGATGAAGATATACTGGCATTTACTTGGAGGGACTGAGGAAATTGTCATTCAGAACAGTCGGTGACCTTGCCGGGAATCGAACTGAGCACATCTCAAGTACAAGTTAGGAGCTCACTTACCTTGACGTCGTGGTAGAGCTGAAACACGCCGTAGGTGCCCAAGAAACTGGAGTATGTGAACCCGGACGCCATGAGACAAAGGTAAACCAAGCTGGTTAGGTGGCGTGTGGGTGTGTTTACAGCTTACGCTCTGCAGCAAGTTCATTCTCCGATCTGTGACGTCACCATGGCGCTTACTCAAGCAGACACAATTTATTTCTGCTGTTTAATGTCCCAGCTGTCTTCTGCGATGCGTATTAAGAAGACATTCGAATTTCGAAGGATTGCCGGTGGGTAGGTTTTTGTAAAACAGGAAATGGCGTTGAAGAAAGCAGTCTTCTGGGATTTGGCACAGTGTATATGTGGTGTTAACCGACGTTTCGGAGGAACGTATCGCCTCCATCTTCAGGGTAGAAAATGGAGGCGATACGTTCCTCCGAAACGTCGGTTAACACCACATATACACTGTGCCAAATCCCAGAAGACTGCTTTCTTCAACGCCATTTCCTGTTTTACAAAAACCTACCCACCGGCANTGGCGTTATTTCAGATTTTACCAGAGGAGATGAAGAAAACCACGTAAGATATGCCGGTAAATGATCTTAATGTCGATCTAGGAATGTTCTGAAAGGAGAAACCGACGCCCTAGTCGTGGTGTATTGCTGTCCGCTCGTAAGTGTCACGTAATGTAGTAGCTTTTAAAGTCTCTTTACCTTATAAAGGCGACCGCGTCTGTGCTCTGTGGTCTGATGGTCAGAGTTCCTGGTTACATATCCAGAGGTCCCGGGTTCGTTTCCCGGCGCTGCCAGATTTTCTGAGAAGTGGGACTGGAACGGGGTCCGCTCAGCCTCTTGAGGATAATTGAGGAGCTACTTGAATTTAATTTCCTCCTTAATCAGGTTTTGATTTGTCATAAAAAATTGTACATCCGGAGGTCACTTTATGCTCTTCTCATGAAGACATTTCATAAGACGTTTCTGCTTAATTTGGCTCAGTTTTCTTCGAATGCAGACAACCCAGATCATTTCGCTCAGAACACTACACGCCGAAAGACAGAAGTCTTTATGGTACTTACCTTTGACAGGGAAGAACTGTCGCAATTCTACCCAGAAGCAAACTAATGTGAATTCAGTCGCGTCCACATTGCGCGTTGGAAAAGCCTAGAGATCTACTATAGTTGGCATGAAACTTTGCCACACGTCTACATGCTGTTTTATTATAAACATTTCCCTGAATTAGTGAAACCAATAACTGGAAAATACATTCCGACCCAAATTTCGAAACATGTCGACCTGCTAGCTTGTTCTTTGCCGCGGGAATGTGTTTACCGAGTCGTTGCCTAGCAGTGGGTCTGCATAAGCACAATAGACCCTGTGTTCATTACGTTATCCATTTATAACCTGCCTGTAATTCAACATGTCACAGTTTCCGGTGTTTGGTTTTTTTTAATGCTAGTGGGGTGGGACTAAGTCCCTTGTACTGCGGCCACTTCTGGCCTATTGTACCAGCCCCAGATAATAGGTGAGGGTGATTGTGGAGCAGTTGGTGGAATGAAGATTGGCAGGGGAAACCGAAGTACTCGGAGAAAATCTGCCCCAGCGCCACTTCGTCCACCACAAGTCCCACTTGACCAGATCCGGGATCGAACCCGGGCCGCGTCGGTGGGAAGCCAGCGACTAACCGCTTAAGCTATGGCGCTGCCCTTTGGTTATTTTAGTAACCTTCACTCGAAGTTCTTAATATTCCTTGTTAAACCTTTCAGGCGAAGCCTATAGCAGATTCATCGTAACTGGTTACTTTTTTTTGTCTGATGCGTTTCAAACTGAGCCTGACCCGTAAGTGAGATTAATTTCAGCTCTTCCGTTCCTGCACTGCGTTCCAGCTATAAATCACTTGCCACATCACTAACAGGAAGAGTATAAAAATTAAGTTTACAAATGGCGTAACTGCGAGTACCACGTGTCTTTTCGAGGACGAAGTGGTCAACCCCAAAAATATCTCCGGTCATCAAAACCCACACGCTTCCTTGCCTTGATGGAAAGGGGGGGTTTCAAAGGAAACAGAACCAGGGACATTCTGGCGGTGGAGACTGCTGAGATACGATGCTGTGTAGTTTGGTAGATAGTTGCCGACTTTTCAGCGAAACATGCTGCCGCCATATTCATGGAAGAACGTTTGGTTTTATAATTTGCCCGGCAGGGGCACCGTGCCCAGACCGGCTCTGGGGCCCACCGAGCCTCGTATCCAATGGGTAAGGATGGGGTGGGGGCTCTTTCGTCTGGAGTAAAGCGGCCGGAGCCTGAAGCTGACAACTCACATCCATGTAGTGCCAAGGTGAAGATTGATGGACCTGTACCTTAACTCCCGCATACATATTAAACTAATTAAGCACGGGGACATCTTTACTTTCACTGTCTCTCTCTTGTTGCTCCAACTTTGGATTATAGGTTTCACATCAGTTTCTTAATCCTGAGACAGTCTGTAGGACTCCTTGGACGGGAGATCAGCCTGTCGCAAGGCCGCTACGTACACAAACACAGAATGAACTCAGACATCCATGCCTTGAGCTGGATTCGAACCCACGATCCCAATGTTCTAGCGAGCGAAGACAGTTCTTGCCTCAGACCGCGCGGTCACTGCGATCGGCCTGCTTTACTTGAGGGGGAACGAAACTCATTTTAATAGGTAAGAAATTATTGGATTAGAATGAAAGGAAAGTACACTGAAAAGGGAATAAATAAAAGCGGAAGCGAATAGAAGAATCCAAATAGTGATATGATAATGTTGGCCGCGCCATAGCTCAAGCGGTTAGTCGCTGGCTTCCCACCGCTGCGGCCCGGGTTCGATCCCGGGTCTGGTCAAGTGGGATTTGTGGTGAACAAAGTGGCGCTGGGGCAGTTTTTCTCCGAGTACGTTGGTTTCCCCTGCCAATCTTCATTCCATCAGTTGCTCCACAATCACCCTCGCCTATCATCTGGGGCTGGTACAATAGGCCAGAAGTGGCCGCAGTACAAGGGACTTAGTCCCACCCCACTAGCAATAAAAAAAAGATATGATAATGTTGCTTATTGGAATGTTTGAAGTTGCCTTTGTGTCCAGTTTCGCGGTAAATGGGCGGACCGGTTCACTAGTCCACCAGCAGGTAAGCAGCAGGAGGAAGACCGCCAAGTAAGTGTTCAAATGAGCGCAACCGGGTTTTGTATTGAAGGAGAGATAAGACAGGAAGGCGCTACAGAATCACCCCTGACCTTTAAGTGATCTTCAGAGTACACAGACCAAATGGGCCACGTTCTCTGATGTAGATGCTACAGTGATATAAAGCGTGGCCTTTACAGAGAGCTCAGAGATACAGACTGCATGGAACTGCTTATCTACATGACATTGTCAAGTTCAGTAACTTATTTTGTATATATTTTCAACGTTAGCATGACGGAAATTAAGACCTCTATGTAGATAAAAGGAAATGCGAAGACGAAGGGTATATCTCGTTTGGTTACATCTGTTATAAAGATATTGCGTATATTTGAAACATCCGCTATTGGAATCAGAACGTATGCCACTTTATGTTCATGAATTTCAGTCTCTACATCTCCGTTTGTTTCTTACGAATGCCAGTTCGGCGTCCGTTAAACAAAGTAACAGCTCAGAATGTGGTGCTTCCAGTTTACAATTCATGTGTAGGTTTTTTCTCATTGGGGGGGGGGCTGAGACTGAGTCAACTTCGTACTGTGGCCACTGTACCAGCCCCAGTTGATAGATTATGTTTGTGGAGCAATCGGTGTAATGCGGCCGGGGCGTGAAGCTGACCACTCACCTGCAACTAGTGCCGAGGTCAAGAAAATATGGATCTATACATCCACTCCCCCATACTCCTTAATGGCATAGTTCTTAACTAGTTAAGCACAGGGACAACTTTGCCTTATAATCTTACCTTAATAAACGTTATATAATTCTCGAACACTTAGTAACACAAATCATTTCAGTGTCCGATACAGAACGTCACTCCTGTTTCACAGATTCTCGCCCCTGCCAATTTATCGCCACTGATTGTACTTAGGAAAGATTAAAATATTTACGAATTTGTTGCGGCTTTCACTAGTAACGTCCAAACCAGGTCATTCAAAAGTTGAAGTGGCAAGACACAGACGTACGCATAAAAGTACCCTATCGCCGTAAGAAAGAAAAGAGGATTAGAACTCAGTTCCGACCTCCAAGAAAGCCGTTCCCAGATCAAAAGAAAACTGGCGCTGTTTCTTCACGAACCACACAATACCTATAATTACATTTTGTGGACGAGTTATCATATGTCTGCTATTAAAGTTAAGCGGCATAGATTGCACTGTCCCGGACAGGTTTAGGAATACACACCGAATTACTTTGTAGGTCTGTATCTCAACCAAGGAAAATGTTTATGTCGGGGGGGGGGACCTATTCCTTGAACAAAACGTGTTTCTGTGTGACCTCGCCATTCTCTTCTTTTTAAGTCGGGAACTTCATCATCTGCGCACTCGAGATAACCAGTGGCCTATGTAGGGATAGACTTGAACTCTTGAAAAGCGACCCGTCACGTGCAAACACTTAAATCTAGTGTTTTTATCTATACTCAGTCTTAACATCGATGGTACTCTCCTGAGAAGATATTCGTAAGTGGTAAATTCCTTTTCTTTCTTTTTCCGAGGTTTCTTTCGTTGAAGAGTTCCTTGCACTAAGTTTCAGTTTATACAGTTTTCTGCATCACTCACGTACAAGCCTTGGTCGCATTGGTTCCACTATATCTTCATTCCAGATTCGTCATGGTCTGTCCCTTTTCCGGCGTCCAGCTGCACTCTCTTTCAGTGCTCGCAGTCGTAATCGACGATCTTCTATTCGGAGAACATATCCATACCATCAAGAATTCTATCGTCTGGGATATAACACCGTACAGTCCGTTGAAAGTCAACCGAAATTTCGGAGGAACGTGTAAGCCTACGTCGAATGTTGCTCCGAAGCCGATCACGGTGGCCGCGCGATCTAAGGCATGAACTCTCTTCACCCTCTCGAACGCTGGGATCGTGGATTGGAATCCCACTCAAGGCATTAATGTCTGTGTTTGTGTTGTTCTGTGTGTAGGTAGCGGCCTTGCGACGGGCTGATCGCACGTCCAAGGAGTCCTAACGACTGTGTGGTATTACGAAACCGAGAAACCGGCCAAGTTCCAGCAAAGGGCTGTAGAGCCACAGATAGACGTTGCTACGAAACGTCGGTTGACTTTCAGGGGACGACATGGCATTGTATCCCAGGATATAAGAACTCCTCATAACCACCGCTCTAAGAACCTCAAATCCTACGTGTTCATTCCATATTAAACTTTTTCATCTCGCCGATCTGTTATAATGATGTAAATCCTCCTCATGCCTATTTAGAAGTGAAATAACGTCCGTGGCATTTAAGCATAAGACTGTCATTAAATGAGTTTGTATGTAAAAATGTTAAACATAGCGCAGTCGGGGTAGCAACTGGCTACGGGCTGAACTACCGAGGGACGGAGTTCGAGTCCCGGTAAGGTCAACAGTTTTCTCTTCTCCACGTCGTCCATCCCGAATCTGTGGTCCACCCAACTTCTTGTCCAGTGTGTACCGGGGGCCCTTTCCCGGGGGTTAAAACGGCAAGGTCGTGAAGCTGACCACTCACCTCCAACCAGTGCCGAGGTCAAGAAAATGTGGATCCACTCCCCCATACACTTTCTTTGGCGTAATGCTTAATTAGTTAAGCACACGGACAACTTTACCTTATCTTTACCGTAATATCGTTGCGAAAATGCTTTTGAAAGTCGCTAAATTTTCTGGTATCTTGCTCGGCTTATTCTTCTACCCTGAAGATGGAGCGGTATGTTTCTCCGAAATGTCGGTTGACCTTCAACGGACTACACGGCATTATATCCCAGAAGATGGTACTCTTTCAGAACCTGAAATCCTACTACATAATGTTATTTGTTAATGTATGCTTGAGTCAGAGTAGTGAACTGAAACAGCGAACTCCATGTTGCGAAGCCGTCAAAATCACAGTTGGGATTGCCGGTCCCCGGTCGAGATTTAAACCCGAGTCCTACCGAATACGCAGCACACCCACTCGGCCACTACTTTCGGCGGTAACAGATCAGGCGGTCTTGTTTGTTTTGTGTTGGCGTTTTAGTACTCCATGTTATAATTAAACTGTAAAGAGTAACAAAAAAAAAACTATACCGACCAAGCGACCGCCGCTTGTCGGCGAAGTTAGTGCCAACTTTAGCGGATAGAGGGTGTCGCGTGGTCAGCGCAACGGATCCCAAAGGCCGTTAATTTCGTTTTTCTAGACCTCAGTTATCCTGACGAGGCTGAGTGGACCCCTTTCGAGACCCACTACTTCTCAGAAAATCTGATAGCGCCGGGAATCGAACCCGCGAGCTCTGGATATGTAGGCAGGAAATCTAACCACTAGACCACAGAGGCGCTGCCTACAGATCCAGAGGTCGCGGGTTCGATTCCCGGCGCTAATAGCTATAATTTAAATAACAAATGAAGTGACGTGCCGTTGATATCTTAACGTGCACTAGATGTGTGACGTTCTGAATTGTGAGGCCTAAGGTATATCTGTCTTGGGAACATCTGCGAGTGGAGTGAAATGCTCGGAAAAAGGTTTAATTCCACAGAGTTGGTCTAAGAGGCATACTGGCTGAGAATCATGAGGCCAAATGCGATCTGCCCTGCGCACTGAACGTCTCTTTCCGTTGTATTAAGAAACGTGTGCTAATAATAACAGCCAATCAACGGTGTTCTGTCAGAATCAAACATACGACATTATTTCTAATGGTCACACATTTCTGGACAATTTTCTAGAAGTCGTGTTACCCTGGCACATTTATTAGAGTGCATCTGCACTGGCAAGTGTCGATTGCAGCTGGTGCTGTACAGTTACAGGGACATACATAATTCCGATTGCCGTCGGCATAAAGTACTCGTAGGTGGCAGAACTTGAAATGTGAACAGCGCCCACCCAGTCTTCTATTCGGCGGCTACCGGGGTCGCTTTTCCCGTGGTTAAAGCGGCCGAGACGTGAATCTGACCGTTCACCTCGATCTGTTTTCAAGGTTAAGAATGCCCCTAGTTAGTTAGTTAGTTATTGGAGAGGGTGGGTTTCCCCATGCACTTAGACCAGTATTGGTCCATTGTGCTTCCCTCTATGATATTCTACCAGTCTCTATACCCTACCGATATTGGTGCGTACCATCAGTCCCGACCGAGCCAGCGAGTTCGGCCTTTGCTGGCTTGGCGGTATCTATAATGCTTCCCCCCTCTATCGGAGGCGTTAGTGTTGGGCGGGAAACGTCCTTGAATTTGGCTCAGTGACCTCCTTTGGAGATATGAGGTTCTTTTACGTGCCGTAAAGCTACGACACGGGACCCACGGCTTAAAGTCCCTCCCGGAGGACTTGTTCCCTGAATTTTTCCGCCCTTAAAAATTCCACGACCACCGCCGGGTTTGAACCCGCGTACCACGAGTTATGAGGTGGGAACGTTACCTCTAGACTACGGAGGCCGCTTGAGAATGCCCCTATGTATTATACTTGCCCTAAGAAACAAAGCACATCTCTCACGCGGGCTGGGCGAGGAAGTGCCTTAAAAAAAATGGAACAGCGCCAGGAGAAAGGGGAAGGCCGCTTTGAGCTAATTATATCTCAGACTGCCCGAAGCGGCTATGCCAAAATTCGTTTGTACCTATTACTTTCCAGAAGACGCGCAAAGGAGCTACAGCATCTCACAGGCGACTCCTTGGAGGACCAGGAGCAGGACGTTGATGCAGATTCGTTTTCCATGTTATATTCATTTGTATTGTCGTGTTATTGTGTTTGTCCCCAAATCAAGTGTAATTTTGATGAAAGTCGGTATGAAGAACAGGCCGTTTGCAGTCAACCCGCAGTTTTTTTTTGTTAAAAATAGTAACATGGCGGCCGTGCCACATGTGAGGGTATAGTACTCTAGTCGACCTTGGTTGGACTTGTTTCGCCGTCGCTGCAATCCTTAGACGTTGGATGCAGCTACGGCCTTCCTCGGACGATGATACCGATATGATTCCGCTGCCTGAGGTGCCGTCCTTGCCTCATTTCTTATGGTTCTTGTAGGCTGGCAGGGTAGAAGGATGGATGGGCGCCAGCAGACACCGGTCTGGTGGCTACGAATTTGTACAGTTTTTCGGGTAAGGTCGGGCAAGATGGTGACAAGCTTTGGCTGGGATCGGTAGAGGCAGAGATCTGGTCTCTGGGTCTTAACGGGCCTGGTTTAACAGGACAAAGAAACCTGTTGAACACTGTGATAATCTCGTAGAGAAGAGTTGGCGAAATTTGTATAAATTTACACGAAAGTTCTGAAATTGCGAATTACCGTCTTTCATAAGTTTTTTGGGTCAACACTTTGAACAGGATATCACTCATTACAGATGGCCGACCAAGCACTTCGCACTTCATCGTGAACATTTGTTCTCCCATCTTTGGAAATTCTGCACCATCGTCTTACAGTTCCTTCATTTATTGTATTTTTGCCGTAAACCGATGGGTTTCCACAGCATTCAGATTTTAGCGGGAAGGAAGCTGATAACCGCAAATTTCGCAGCGGGCGGGATTATCAATTGCAAGGCACATCATGCTTCTTGTAACAGTAGCCGGCCAAGCTGGGCGATTGCAGTACCATCATCACCGCAAGCGTATTAACGTCAGGTTCTTAGGGACAGAGGTTTTCCAAGAATATGCAGTTTTCTGTATGTATGTTTTCTGTTTTTGAAGATGTAAAACAACATGGACTGACTTTGCTCGCTTGGAAACCGGGATCGTGGGTTCGAATCCCACTCATGGATGTTTAGTTTGTGTGTGTGCGTTTTTCTGTGTTTGTGTACAGGTAGAGGCCTTGCGACGAGCTGCTCACCCGCCCAAGGAGTCCTACCGAATGTGTAAGATCTAGTAAACCGAAGTGAAACGGAGAGTTTCATGGAGGTAGGCGAAAGCCCAAATTGGGACTGTAGCGGCAAAAGAAAAAAATAGCGTTTTTTATTGGATAATAATTTAATCTATTTATCCGAATTTTCGATTATACGAACACATTTGTCGCTAAATAATTCGTATAATCGGCATTCTACTGTAAGTTGTATAACTGTAAGTGTACTCCTGCTAGCCTAAGTTTTTTTTTTTTCCTTGGCGCTACAGCCCCAGTGGGTCTAGGCCTACCTCCATGAACTTCTCCGTTCACTTCGGTTTTTCTAGATCTTACACATACGGTAGGACTCCTTGGGCGGGTGATCAGCTCGTCGCAAGGCCTCTACCTGTAGACAAACACAGAAAAACGCACACAAACATCCATGCCCTGAGTGGGATTCGAACCCACGAATGAGAAAGTAAGCGCCTAAGAACTTGTTGCATGTCACGTAGGAAAGTAATGTCATACACGTGTGGTCTGTAGTTACTTCATATGTGAAGAGATCGAAACTGAAAGAATACGAGTATTTGCTCATAGTCCGTTACATGAAGGCAAAGTAAAGATATCTCTGTGCACCACGCCATGAAGACATGCGGAGGCGCGGGGGCTTAGATTTCTGTATTCTTAACCTTGGCACAAGATGGAGGTAAGTGGTCGGCTTTACGCTTCGGCCACTTTACCCCTCGGAAAGAGCCCCCGGTACCTGTCGGGGAGGAGGCTGGGTAGACCCCAGCACCTGTCTGGACGCTGTGGTTAAGAGTATAGTCTCTTGCCGGGAATCGAATCCTGATTCCCCGGTCCCTATCCCCCCCCAGCCCATATCCGCTTCCTGTACCGAGTTACCGCAGAACAAGAAGTGAAGTCGTGTTGGGCATAGTCCGTTTGTATAGGTCCTATACGACGTTTGAGGAGTTGGCTCTGCTCCCATCTTAAGAAGAAGGGTTGCCATTACGCTGCCAGACAGTGAATGAGTGAGGGTGGCAAGAAGAGAAGTTCATTTGTACGCGTCGCGTGCTGTGATGATTAAAGATAGATGCCGAAAGGGATTTGAAGTAGGGATGTATGTAATCTGTATTATAAAAATATCCTCTACCTGCCGACCGTGCCGAACTCTTCCTTTTTTTTTTTTCAGCGAAGCAAATGGACGGAATTCCTCGCAGTCATTTACTGCGTGAGATATAAATGAGAGAAATGCCAAGAGTATAGCATGAAGATCGAATAAGGGAAGTCAAGATATGAGAAATGCTGAATCAGTGTGTAACTAATGCGTTTTTTTTTTTTNTTTTTTTTTAGAAATATTTAACATTAGTTCTTGTGAGATGCTTCTCAATTTCTTGGAATGTTGGCACGCAGTAATATATACCCAGTCCAGCATTTCACGGCAACCCAAAATAGTTATTATTATTATTATTATAAGTTGTGTGTACGCAGGCATGTGTAAACGGTGTTGATATTAATGTTCATATTTATTTATGGTTTTCGTTTATATATTACTTTTTATTATCGTGAAGCAACATTTTAAGGAGGAGGAATAGATGATGTGGCAGCTAAATGTATATATCAGGGTTAAAAAGAGCGTACCGCGTAATTCTGTAAAGAGCCGCCGTGAGAACCTCACATCCTACATTCGTCTGTGTTTTATTATTCCTGGTTCTAATTGGGCCTAGCCGAAGGGATTTACAGCAGTTTCAGTTTTCTACCAGTTCTTTGAAAACACTAGCCGCGCTGATTAGTGTAATCCTGCCTAATTTCGTGACGTATCTTATTTTGCGGTAAGGCAGTCCAAATTCCCCAGGAAATTAGGTTCGGTATGCATTCAGTCAGTCTTAACTTTCATGAAATCATTTACGGATGAAAGTTAAATCTAAACTGCGGATCATATATACCTGCCTCGTTTCTTGGTGAATCAGTGCTGAGCCACGGATCGAAACATTTCACGAAATTCAGTAGGTTTGCCCTGCGGAAATCTCGTGTTCTGTGGAAGGCAGCAATCTGGTGGATGCATGCGGGATTTCAAGTTCTCATGGCGGTGACTGAAGAGTACTACTGTCTTCTGAGATGTGGTGCCGTGTAACGTGACACATCCTCTCAACAACACATCGGAAGGACTGCCGTCTCTTCCTTCAGGTTAATGTAATGTTTCACCTCCTGCTTGTATCAATTCTGTCGGAATCTCATCACTACCTGGCGATTTATACTTTTCAACAGCAACTTCAACCTCAAGAGGACTAGGATCAGGTACTAATGGCTCAGCTGTACGTACATTTATCTGCTAACATCACCGACCCTATGTACATTCAGTAACTGAGAGAAGTAGTTCTTCCACCTATTCAAAATGTTGTGGGAATCTGCAAGCAGATCACCATTCTCACCCTTCACTAAATTACTTCGATAGCCGCGCCATAGCTCAAGCGGTTAGTCGCTGGGTTCCCACCGCGGCGGCCCGGGTTCGATCGGGTCTGGTCAAGTGGGATTTGTGGTGGACAAAGTGGCACTGGGGCACGTTTTCTCCGAGTACTTCGGTTTCCCCTGCCAATCTTCATTCCACCAATTGCTCCACAATCACCCTCACCTATCATCTGGGGCTGGTACAATAGACCAGAAGTGGCCGCAGTACAAGGGACTTAGTCCCACCCCACTAGCATTAAAAAAAAGTTACTTCTAGGTTGTAACCCCTCTTAAAGTATTTTTTTTTTTCTGTACACAGGTCTCTAAATGTTCTTATTCGTACTGTTCGTTGGAAGCTCATCAATTTACCGTATTTACGCATGTATAGGCCGCACATTTTTTGCCAAAAATTCAAGAGGAAAACTGGGGTGCGGCTTATATTCGAAATNAGTGGCCGCAGTACAAGGGACTTAGTCCCACCCCACTAGCATTAAAAAAAAAGTTACTTCTAGGTTGTAACCCCTCTTAAAGTATTTTTTTTCTGTACACAGGTCTCTAAATGTTCTTATTCGTACTGTTCGTTGGAAGTTCATCAATTTATGTTTCAGATATGCCCTCTTATTCCTGAAATGCCTGCTGGTTTCACACGTAATACACGTATTGTGTAGATTATCCTCATTTATTTCGCTTGAATCCTGTAACGACTGCAGTTTGGCTTGTTTCCTTTGGTCTAATAATTCTGAGGATCCTTCGTCGAACCATGACTTGTCCAGCTTCAGTTCGTAATAACCTAGACTCTCTTTTGACTCTGTTAATATCCACCTCAGCGTCTAAGTTTTAAAAACTGCGAACCTATTTAAGATTTCAACACGATACTGTTCTTTCCCTCTACCTCGTTTAATTTACTGAGATTTGAACCTATCGATTTGACATCTGTGCGTTGTTTAGTCACTGCTAGTCTCTCCCCAACTTTTGCCACCACCACATAGTGGTCAGTTTCACAGCCTGCTGCCCTGAACGATCGAACATCAAGTACACTTGAATACCGTCTCCTGTCTATAAAATTATGGTGAATCTGATTGTCTTTCCATCAGGAGGTGTTCAAGTAAATTTATGAATGTTACGATGTGGGAACATTGTACTTCTGCCATTCACATTTTTGGATATGGCAGAGCTTACTACTCTAACTCAATTATGATTACTAATTTCATGTAAACTCTCATTCCCAACTGTTGGTCTGAAAATGTCTTCCCTACATACTATGGCCCTGGGGTCGACTCAGCCTCTAACAGAAATGAGTACCAGGAATTAATTAAATAATTTTCCTGGGGAGTAAAGCGCGGCCGGCGCGTAAGGCTGACAACCTTACTGCCATCTTTGAACCGATTGTCTAGATAATGTGGGACCCTCAACGTTTCACAACCCTATGGGCCTTCACGGCCTGTTACAAGGGTAGCTTTACTTTTTACATACTTTGGCATTAAAATCTGCTAATAGAATTGTCCTGTGAAAAGTAAGTAAGTAAAGGTATCCCTGTAACAGGTCGTGGAGGCCCATAAGGTTGTGAGATGTTGAGGTTCCCATATTTTCTAGATAATCGGCTTATAGATGGCGGTAAGGTTGTCAGCCCTGCCGGCCGCCCTTTACCCCCAAGAATATTCCTGGTACTCAGTTCTGTTAGAGGCTGAGTCGACTCCAGGGCCATAGTGCGACTGAAAGGATTAGGTAAATTAAAAAAAAATCCAGTGACCTCATCGGGATTCGATCCCGCGACCTTCCGGCTTGTAACATAGTGCCTCAACCAACTACGCTACCCGTGCCCCCTCTCATATGTTATTTAGGGAATTTTTCCAATACACCTTCTAGTTCCTCGTAAACGCTGTCCTTCACAACAGTTTAATCTTGTGTTGGGGCATGAACATTCAGAACAGTGTTATCACACCAGCCACCTCTTAATATTATGTATTACAGCCTGTCACTAATGAACTCTGCCCTCTTACCTGCTGATGATTCTCTTATGTACGAAAAAAAACCTGTACCTAATTCATGATTTTCATTCCCCTTTCCATAGAAAAATGTATATTCGCCAGGTGGTTCGGTGCCACCCCCGTCCCATCTGACCTTCTGTACTCCCACTTAATCTGGCTTATACGGATTTTGATTCTTCCACAACTGTCATGAGTGAACCTGCTCTGTACAGACTTCTTGCATTCCACGTACCAAATCTCATGTCCATTTTCATTATATGAGGTCCCTTGTTGACAGAGTCCTTCCAAGTCCGAGATCCTTTGTGACATTTCATTATTTTTTTATTGCGTGTAGTCCTCCAAGCTGGAGGTCCACCCCTTGTTGGCTGGCCGCGACTGCTTATTCATTATATCTGCAGTTACCCTCCATATCTAGAGGCCGTCTCCTCCATCCGCAACCTGAGGACGCGCCATGCCATGGTAACAAGAGACCCACATAACATGGTTGTTAAGTAACCATGTCAATAAATGAAGAATTGAATTGAAAGAATTAGACTGAACTGTGATTATTCAGGAATTTAACACTTATTGAATCTTGCATTTTATTGTCCATATTACAACATTACAGGTTTGAGAATAGTATAGGTTACAGAAGAGTAATGTGTATTGGTTTTATCGGTTTACAGCTTTTTGAATTGCGCCACTCCATATTTTAATTCAGTCGTAAAGACTGTATATTGAATTTATTGACATTAAAATTGTCTTACTTAGCTATAAATTGGAATAGGAAGTTTCATCTCAGTTTAAAACCTTTTAGATTATTTTGATATTACAAAAGATTTCACGCGTTGCAGTATATGCTACGTTTATGGTCATTACCAAGAGTGTCGTTTCTTTCATCCTAACAACTGAAATGCCCCCCCCTTCCCCCCCCCAAATAAAAATAGCAGTGGACCGAGTTCCGGATCCATATTCATTAGAATATGTTAAATTAATGTTATACTGCCAATAAATTATTACTGCGATATATCGATACCTCGAACATATGTATATCGAATATGTATCTGATATCGTATGATATCGATATGATGCTCATCTGACATCCCTTTTTTTTAATGTTTGCCTTTTGACAGTTTCTGCTTTTACTGCCGTTTTGTGTGTATATTTGTGTCAAAGAAAGAGTTGGCTGCTTACAGTTATCACCACATTCTTATTAAACAGTGCTTGGCTTTAAACGTTGAACTCACAATCAACAGACATACCTCACAGGCGGAGAATTATATGTGTTTTGCTTATTCCGAATGCCGTGGCACGCCGCGAAGAGTTCATCTCGTGTACGTGTACGATCCATCATCAATTGTTGGCTAATGGGACAAAGAATGTAGGCCGAGATAAATGTGCTGCGCGCTGTTTCACGCCCACGGGTAGACAACAGATTTAAGTGCGTGTAAACTAATTGCGTTAAGATAACGCTGGTCAAGGCAGTTGTTACACAAATCAAGCTCCTTCTGCACTGCCAATGCAGCTCCATCAGGGTCCTTCTTCAGATCCTAATTGTCACTCCGCTGATCAAGAAATTCCCCTCCTGTTATGAAATCTCAAAGTTGATCACTGTGTCCACAGGAGTCCGCCTCCTATCACTTTCTCTTAAGCCAGTTGAATCCGTTCGATATCCACAGTCCCTATTTGTTTTTATTTAACGACACTGTTAGTAAAGCTGGCTGTATAGCATGGTATGATTGCATAATAGTGAATAATGGATTAGAAAGGAAGCGAAAGAATGGTGTTGTGGCCTATTTTAAAGTATTCCCTCGGCATGTGCTTGGAGGGACCGAGGAAATCCACGAAAGGTCTCAGTCAGGACAATCGGTGTCCCTTCCGAGATTCGGAAGCTGATTCTTCCGAATGAATATAAGAACCGTTACTGCATAACCCAGGAGCCGGGATAGCGAGTGGCTATGGGCTGGACGATCGAAGGGTCGGAGTTCGAGTTCCGGTAGGGTCAAGAATTTTCACTTCTCCAATCGTCCAGACCGTCTCTGGGATCCACCGAACCTCTTATTCAATAGGTACCGGGGGCTCTTTCCCTGGGGTAAAGCGGCCGGAGCGTGAAGTTGGCCACAAATCCAACTAGTGCCAAAGTCAAGAAAATATCTGTGGATCTGTGCATCCACTCACCTATACGTTTTCATATCATAGCGCTTAACTAGTTAAGCACAGGGATAATTTTACCTTTTTCTAACCTCATCTTACTGCATGACCCAACCTACTCGATGTTAGAGTACGCCTAGGGCCTCAAGCCCGCTCATTGCTTCAAGTTCCGACCAAACTTCCATATGCATTTTTTACCTCTTCAGTGTGTGTTGTCATGTGCACGTACCCCAATTTCATGGCGAATTTAGAGTGTCGTTCCCCGAAAGAAGACGTGGCAAGAAATTGGTTACTTTCGACTTATTTCACAAGTGGAATATTAACGTTTTTTTTCCAGGTAAAATACCGAGCGTACTTAGCCGATACAGCCCAGACTCTAAGTTCCCCATGCGCTTAAGCACGTCCCATAAGCGCGCATCCCATGTGACGTTAATTCTTTATGCATTCTAGACATCGATATGAAATTCATATGAGTGGTCAGCTTCATGCTCCGGCCACTTTGCTTCCGGCTGGCTGATCTAGATGGAGTATTTACGTGTTGACAAAGATAAATGTTCTGCACCTCTCAGGAACGGAACCCAGGCAATTCATCCCGTGACTGCAGAGAATCGGTTGGAAGTTACTCGGTGGATACGCGGTAACGTAGTTTGTTGAGGCACTATGTTACAAGCCGGAAAGTCACGGGTTCGAGTCCCGATGAGATGTTTTTTTTCTTCCAATTTACCTAATCCTTCCAGCCGCACTATGGCCCTGGGGTTGACTCAGCCTCTAACAGAAATGAGTACCAGAAATCTTACTGGGGGTAAAGGGTGAGCGGCGCATAAGGCTGACAACGGCATCACCACCTGTGAGCCGATTATCTAGAGAGCCACTGTGCCTCACAACCCTGTGGGCCTTCACGGCCTGTTTCAAGAAGAGCTTTACCCTTTTTTTAGGAGGCGTATGAGATGACCTTGCTATCTGTGCGACTTGTGTATTCTCCCATATCACTGCTAGGCAACGGCTCTATAAACACGTTCCTGCTGCAAGGAATACGCGGTGCTTTTATGCGGTCCGTGTTGTAAGCGATTAGTTCTTCCCAGAACTTGTTTGTTTAATGATGTGACTGACGGGGTGCTGAGGCCGAGGACAGGGAGTTTTGGGGTCGGTAACACCACTCCGAAATGGAAAGGACCCTTGGAAGGCTTCTGTCAGATTATTTCATATGCCCTCATACTTAATTTTCAGTTGCGAATGTTCAGTGTGTGTGTTTATGGCGTCTATCAGATTTTAATACTGCATAAAGACGTTGATTTTTCTATTGTCATGTAGTGTAATGCTGTTGAAAATTCAATGGAAATTTTGAGACCCTTTTTTTTTATCTTTATTTACTTTCCTCCTTTTCGCCTTTCATTTTCCGCACCTTCTGTTTGTCCGTTCCATCATCCCTTTCCTCCTTCCATCGTCTTAAATTATTTAAATATCACACAAAACTTACAGTTACAAAAGTAGATCAGTGACGGGTGTATAGCCTGTGGAGCGTACTACGTTATTTCAACGATTTACCCGACGTGCACGTCCTGTGTGATCACACGCAAACTATATGACATTAGCTTGCATAATTGCGAGACGTGTGAAAGTATGCACGTCTGAATGATGAGTCCAGGCCATCTGTCCGACACTGAGTGTAACTACATCCACTTTGAGAGCAGAAGGAACAGCAAACCGGAATTTGTACAGTAAAATACTATATAATGCGAGAGAGATACGAGTATGTCCACTGAGTTTTCGGATAACCCACTGGTATTCAGAAAAGATTAATCAGTGATATAAGATGTAAGGAATGGTGAAAGCTGGACAGAGTTGGAGAGTCTTACATTTATTTCGTTCTCTAAAAGAGGCACTGCCGGTCACGGTAGCCGAGCGGTCTAAGGCATGTACTGTCTTCGCTCGCTTGGAAACCGGGATCGTGGGCTCGAATGCCACTAAGGGCATGGATGTTTAGTTTGTGTGTGTGCATTTTTCTGTGTTTGCCTTGGGACGAGCTGATCACCCGCCCAAGGAGTCCTACCGAATGTGTAAGATCTAGAAAAACCGAAGTGAACGGAGAAGTTCATGGAGGTAGGCCTAGGCCCTCTTGGGCTGTAGTGCCAAGAAAAAAAAAAAGAGGCATAAATGACGCTAATTGTGATATTGACAGTGGATGATATCCCATGTTGAACCGTAGTCATGCCACTCCCTGTCTCCAGCCCAGACTTTGGAACAGAATGTATCAAATTTCTCGTGCCTGTAAGGTCGAAGACATTTGCCTGATCAAACAGTGGGATCGTGGGTTCGAATCCCGCTTGAGGCATGGATGTATGTCTGCGTTTATTTTGTGTTTATGCTGTTCCGTGTGCAGTAGCGGCCTTACGACTGGCTGATCTCCCATCAAAGGGGTTCTACTGACTGTAAAATGGTCGAGAAACTTAAAAAAAAAAGCGGCTAAGGCCCAACAAAGGGCTGTAGAGCCAGAGATAGGTAGGTAGGTGGGTAGGTGGATTACAGAGAAAATGTGTAGTGAAACATTCCCTTAATTAAATTGAATGTCTCTTGCTGCTGAGGCACCTATCCCAGCGTTAAATATCCCGTATACTAACTGCATGCGTGCTACATGTTCATCCCATCCCATTGACAGATTTAGTTTGCATAATGACGGCTGGGTTATTATTCGACGAACATCGACATGTTCTTACGTCCTTTAACCGGGCCTCCGTTGCTGTCCTTCTGAACATTAGTACACGTATCATGATCATAATTCTGCATTACATCCGCTTGATAATTAAGCACTTCACATTATCTGTCTAGTAATGGACATTTTTTTATCTTTGATTACAGATTTCCAACAGCACAACACGGCAGACGTAGGAGAATATAAGATGACGACCCGATTCAAAGGTAATTAGCTCAATTCATGCACTAATGATGTAAAGCTGACATGCATATGAGTTATTACTCCATGTGGTGGGGAAAGCGTGAGTACTGTGCCACTGGATACAGGGAATGCAAATGTGTGGTTCATCCCTTGCCCACTCTTTAGCTGAATTATTTCACGTTTTGAGGCAGTTTCTCTGTGGTTCTGTAATTGAAACAGTAGAGGAATGAAGTACATTAACCCTTAGGATATTATGAGTGTATAATGAAGAAGTTCGTGATTTCTTCTGGTCTCTTGGTATTGTTAGGTTAATTAAATAAGAATAGACAGGATATGAAATAGGAGGTTGTATACAGATCGAAAATGAATATGAAATTTAGGCGGGGGAATGGCTACTTTAGGAAGGATAACATCGAGGTGAGATTTTGAAGGCGGTGAAAATGTAGGTCGTTATCTTCAGGGTTATGACACCGTGTAGTCTGGTAGGTGATTACCAGTGGTGCTACCGCCTTAAAGGTAGAAGCAACGTTAAAGCTTCTGAACACTGGTGAAATCTACAGGCCACACGTGTCGTAACCCAGAATATTGTTACATGTACATCCATTGCTAGGCAACGTATTGGTGAACAAGTTCCCGCGGAGACAGACTCTTGGTAAATAGCCCGTTGCTAGGTTACGCAACAATATATTAGGCTGTTTTTTATATGCGGTCTGCGCCAAGCAGCAGTAGAATAACGGGGCTGTGCAATCCGTTTCTAAGCAACGGCTCGGTAAACACACTTCCGCGTAAGCAGTGACGTCAAAAACAATAGAGACGCTGTTTTCCGTGGTGTCTGTGCAGAAGGCTTATAAGAGAAATGAACGCAGTGACAGAATTAACCCCGTGTGGGGGCGGGGTCGAATACCTCCACCGTGAACTGCAAGTCGTAGGAGGCGACTAAAAGTGAAGTCTCAAATCTGAGACAGGGACTCGGACCTCGGACCCGAGAAAGACTGCTCTTTCAAGGGCCATCAGCGTATGTAAAAGACAGACCCGTCCTATCGTCAGAGAGGGCGCCCCACAAAAACAAGACCGTAACTGTCAAACAGTAATAAATACGAGTATCTGGTCTGGGGCTCGACACCAAAACTTACTGACTGACTGACTGACTGACTGACTGACTGACTGACTGACTGACCGTCAGTCGCAATGTGAATTTGAATTTGACTTGACAGAATAGAGTAAGCTGGAGGAGTGAGTCCAGAAGAGGTTCCAGAGTGATTGAAGACGAAATAGGGAGAAGACTTCATAATGATTTGAATTTCTAGTTCCTGTTTTGAGAGCCGTTGCAAGGAGAACTCTAGTGACGACGGACAGGCCTAGTGAATGTGCAACGGTGAATTCGAAATTGTGTAAGTCAGCGATAGCGCTATATTTAAGTACGATTAAGAGAACTTGTAACCAAGGTGATAATAAATCCAATTATCCAAACTGTAATCCGTTATTTTCGTCACGCGTACCACCCTACACGTGACAATATTAAGCGCGAATTCTGGGGGAATGAATCGTGGTGATGGGAAGTAGATGAACTGACTCGGGTTCTTGTCTAATTGCGGTTTAGCGGTGTTGAAACTTCGGGTTCAGCTACCAGATCGTTAATTGCTTAGCTAGTCAGTTCTTTAACTAGCAATTACTGAAGTTTTACTGAGCTCCAAAAGCCTGAAACATTCCTCGAATATCCAGTTCGCCCCTGGTAATTTCAGACCTTGACACATGTTACCACATACCATGTGACGATTAACACTTCTGCTTCTTATTTCTTTTGGATATCCTAGGTTCGATTCTCGGCCCGAAGGCTCATGCTCTTTTGCAGTTCAAGGCAAGTACTAGGATATTTTGAAACAGGCCACCGCCTCTTTCTTTTATAGGTCTGTATTTCTTGGTTCGTAATTCAAATACATCCTCCCAGACGTTGGTATAACACATGAGCTGGAAGAGGGGCTGTTAAGTAGTCTCAGAAACACGGAAACATAAACCAGAGTAGTGAGACAAAATTGGGCTGCAATTAGTGTTTCAGGGGAAAGTTTCAAAAAGGAGACTAAAGTGAAGGGTACCCATTCATAGCGGTCGCAAGAAGGGCTTTTCTTTAGGACAAATTGCATCACATTCTTCATACACAAAATTGTGCATGGTAGTCTTTTATACAATGTCCACGTTTTGAAAATATAAAAATGTAAATGTTAATAGTTCTAGGGCATGTAGGCCTACTGTCTTCGCTCGCTTGGAAACCGGGATCGTGGGTTCGAACCCCCTCAGGGCATGGATGTTTAGTTTGTGTGTGCGCGTTTTTCTGTGTTTGTGTACATGTAGAGGCCCTGCGACGAGCTGATCACCCGCCCAAGGAGTCCTACTGAATGTGTAAGATCTAGAAAAACCCAAGTGAACGGAGAAGTTCATGGAGGTAGGCCAAGGCGCACTGGGGCTGTAGTGCCAAGGGAAAAAAATGTTAATAGTGGCGATCACAGTGGCCGCGCGGTCTAAGGCTTGAACTGTCTTCGCTCGCTTAAACGCTGTGAGCGTGGGTTCGAATCCCACTCAGGGCGTGGATGTTTGTGTTCTGTGTGTAGGTAGCGGCCTTGCGACGGGCTGATCCCCCGTCCAAGAAGCCCTGCCGACTGTGTATAGATTAAGAAACTGAGAAAGCGCCCGAGGTCCAACAAAAGGGCTGTAGAGCCACAGATAGACAAATCTTAATTGTGGTCCCCATGTACATAAGCCCCACTCCGTGAAGCCGGGTGGGACGAGTGGAAACTGAGCTTCTCACTCTATAATGAAGTCGCGATTTAATGATCCCTAGTCCCACCGGCTGGTGGAGCAGCAACCGCCAACCCTGGCCGAAGAATATAGGGCTGTTGTCATATCTTCATTTCAACACCAACCGTCGAAGCTTGCAAATGTAGCCAGCATGTCTGTGGGAAATTCCGTCTCCCGTGGTAACGAGGGTGCAACATCGTCAGTTAACGACGTCATTAGAGAGCTTCATTAATTTCATTCATCAATGGTTTTACAGCCCTTTCTTGGCCCCTGGCGGGTTGTTCATTTTCGTCTTTTTTTTTTTTTACACAGAAGGTAGAACACCTTGGACGAGTGATCATCCCGTCGCAAGGCCGCTACCTACACACAGGACAATACAAACACAGAATAAACGTACACAGACATCCATGCATTGAATGGATTTGGAACCCACGATCCCAGCGTCCGAGGAAGCGAAGACAGTTCATGCCTTAGACCGCGCGGCCACCGTGATCGGTCCATTAGAAAGTTAACTAGATACATTTTTCAACATACTTCCTGTATTCATACACGGTGGCATAGTCAGCACTTTTCTACCGTAAGATTGCCTACGCAAGGTTTGACGTAGAGCAGATGGACTTCAGTTGAACAGAGCTCGCACATAAACCGTAGGAGTAGAGCTGGAAGAGCGCCTAGCCAAGTGGAAACAGGCACCACTGACGTCACTGTCGGCCACTGCTGTATCGAGGCGTCGAAAGCTGAACGTTCATACAAGGGTTCATTAAATTGCACTCTGACTGTGGGCACTAGGTGGAAGTCGTCAGTCACATTGACACTCCCGCCGCTTTAACCTTGTGGAAGTGTACGTCACTGATGCTATGAAGGTGTACTCATATAAACGTGGAGGTAAAACTCCATACATTATTAATCGCAGCTCCTTGCTCTCCGGAGGAAGCTCTCTCGGCGTATGAAAACACTTTTCGATTTGGTGAATATTTAATGAGATCAACTTGTTGCTCTAAACCTCGCTTGCATTTTCTGTGGCTTCTCAGACAGGAGGAGAATGGCCTGTTTACATGGACGCTACTCGACCTTAATGCTGAAGGTAATGCAGGCCACCCACTGTTACTTTATGTAATCATTAAATTAACACTTTAACGGAAATTGGGGAGTGGACAGACTTTTACAAATGGAGTCATGTTTTATTGCTGGCAGGGAGAATATATGTTTTTTTCCTCCATAGCGTCCAAACCGGCTCTGGGCCCCACCCAGCATCCTATCCAGTGAGTGTTGAGAGCTCTTTCCTCGGGAACAAAGCGGTCGTGGCGTGAAGCTGACTGTTCTCCTTAAGAATATGTGTGTCCCTCTGTTCTCCCTACGTCTTCATGGCATGATGCTTAATTCAGCACAGTACTCTTCTCCAAGTATAATTAGAATCAAGTCAAGGAGTGGGCAGGGCATGTAGCACGAATGGGGGAGACGAGGAATGCATATAGGATATTTGTGGAAAAGATAGAAATAAAGAGACCACTGGGAAGACCAAGGCGTAGATGGATGGACAATATTAAAATGGATCTTAGAGAGATAGGATGGGATGGTATGGATTAGATTGATCCGGCTCAGGATAAGGACCAGTGGAGGGCTCTATGTGAACACGGTAATGAACCTTCGGGTTCCATAAAATGCTGGGAAGTTCTTGAGTAGCTGCAAAATTGGCAGTTCCTCAAGAATGGCTTAGCTCCATGAGTAAGTAAGAAAATTTCACCTTTACCTTCATCTCGTCATACAGGCCTGACCTGTGAAGAAGTTCCCTCCACCACAGTCACTTCGCAATATCGTACTCTTACATATGAATGATCTAGAAATTCCAGCCCTCCATACAATATCAGATAATCCCATTTCATTGTCTTTACGTCGCGTAATTTGTAGGCTTGCACTGCCATTCGTGCTTCCCATTTAACTGTCTAGCAATGGAAGCTGGGACAGCGCAGACTGGCTGCGTTCTAAACGGCTGAGGTGTCGAAGTTGGAGTCCAGGTAGGGGTAGAATTTCTCATTTCTTCACATCTTCCAAGCCTGTTCTGGGGCCCAGTGGGTACCGGGGGCTCTTTCGCCAGGGCTTGAAACTGACCACTCACCTCCAACTAGTGCCGAGGCCAAAAATACGTGGAACTCTACACCTACTCCCCAATACGTCTTCTTTGTTTATTGCCTAATTAGTTGCGCAGAGGGACAGCTTTAACGTTTACGAACTAGCAAACTCCATGCACGGGATCTTCGGCCGTTTATGAAGCTGCCTTTCGATATGGAACCAGACTGTTTAAATCCGACGTGGTTTGGCTCTGTCTGAACCCGGTCGTCTCAGTGAAGAGCCACCAGAACAATGAAAAGGCCGACATTAATGAACTTGCCTATATATGAAGTTTGAAACACAAAATGGCTGCCACCGCTTACATGAAAGTTCGCTGATTTGTAGATAGTACAGTCCCAAATAACACGCTGCCGGCAGACAGGAGAGCGTAGCGTTCGTTCCTTCATACAGCGGAGATTGGGCATATTTCACTAGTCAGGTCGCTGTAACGGTATTGTGCAGTGTAGAATCGTATGCAGTTATGGTTAAGCAACAACAGAATTAAGTTATGGTTAAGCAGCAACAGAATGCAGTTATGGTTAAGCAGCAACAGAATCTTAAGTCGGTGAATGTAACCGAATACTCTCATTTTGACGGCTGAAAAATTGAACTCACAGAGCTTGAATATGAATTTGAAGTAAGGCTTGTTACTGGTATTATTAACACCTCGAAATTTTTCCGTCTTTGCTCTAAAACGATATGTTTTGTTCTGAAATCGTGTCAAGGAAAACAAGAAATGAGAGTCTATTAGCGTTTGTTAGCGACGAAAAGAATCTTGTGCCGTTGTGCTCTGTCAGTTATATAAGCTAATTTGGCAAACTGTTGTGGGTTTGAAGACGCGAACCAAAGTTGCTGTACCCAGCCGCAACAATGAAAGATATAGTCCTGACCAGTTACAGTGAAGATAACTTGTATTTTACAGAACCAGTTCAACTTCTTTCATACAATGCTATTGTATAAAATTACGTGTAACGTGAAGATAAAGTTATCCCTGCGCTTAATTAATTAGGCACCATGTAATGAATACATGGAGGTTCAGTGGAGGTTCTGCTCCACCATTCTTGACATCAGCGCTAGATGGAAGTGAGTGGTCAGCTTCATTCTACGGACACTTTGCCTCCTGGGAAATAGCCCTCAGTACCCACTGCGTAGGAGGGTGGTTGAGCCCCAGAGCAGATCTGAAGGCTGTGGAGAAGAGAGAAATATTGTCACGTGTACAAGTAACTGTAGACGGGATACGGATTGGATATCGGATTTATTGACCGCTTATACACACTACTCAGAACTACACGTAATTACAGCGCTATCGTTGATCTACACATTTTACAATTCACCGTTGCACACACGCTAGGGTTCTCAGTGTTCACTAGTCGTATCCTGGCAACGGATTTATAATTGTCTCACTATAACTGCAGCACACATTAAGTCTTCTTTTCACGGTCTTAAGCCCTTGCTTGCCATCATCTTCAACTGCCATCTCAATTCTTATTCTAGCTAACTGCTCACCTTGAATTCCGAACCCCTACTAACTCTTCTCACTTGAACTCGTTATAACCACTTTCCACTGACCGAACGGAAAACACCGTTTCCAACAACCCCTATTGTGTGTTTGGCAATCCGTTATCTAGAAACGGATTCTTCTATTGTTGCGTGCTTATTCGTTGCTGCGGGAATGTGTTTACCGATCCGTTCCCTAGAAACGGGTTGCATAACACCGCTGTTTATTCGCTTAAGTATTGCGTAGCAGTGGCTGTTGTCGTCAGAGAGGAGGTAACGTAAGGACTATAGCCACAAGTGTTCAGCTGGAAAATAAAATTACTGATCGTGAGTCTCAGTGGGCTTGACGCCACGACGAATTGATGGGCGGGAAACTGCCAGTCGTAAAGTAACTCTGTCTCTGACTCTGTTTATTGTACAGCACTGTGTACATCCCGTAACCATCAATCAAACCACATTTTTTGTAATGGAGAAATACTACTACCACAACCATTGCTATAACTGCTACTGATCCTGTTACTACCACTACAACTGCTATTACTACTACTATAACTATTGCTGCTGCTACTACTACTACTACCACCATTGCTACAGCTGCTGCTGATCCTGCTACTACTACTACTACTACTACTACTACTACTACTACTACTATTGCTGCTACTACGTGTTTCCTAGCCACGAGCAGGCACACGATGTTTACTTGTCCATCTAAACTTCGGACGTTTCTGAACCGTATAATTGCGTTACTGTAATATCGAACTCTTTCTTCATCGTCTGTGTGCTCCAGAGTGACGTGCGACCTTTCGAGTGTCGATAACATTTAAGAAAAGAGGCTAGTTAAAATGGGGGCCGCATTGTCGCGGAGTCTGCAGTCTGTTGCGAAACGCTGGCTATTGAATCACTCTGGTCCGATCTCAGGGTGTGGTTAGTTCAGATGTACCGTGTTTGGAGTGATGCAGAGCTATGCTAGCGTACAGTGGAATCTAAAAGGAAACAGATTTCTGCTGAACGCAGGTAAGAGGTAGAGTTTCCCCTGTGCTTAATTAGTTATGCACTATTCCATGAAGACATGAGGGAATGTATCACTTGGCCTGTTTCTAGACAAACAGGTCTGCGCTCGCAATGTATTTATGATACGTACCGAAATTCCTTGTACTGGTGTCCATATAAGCAGTAAACACACTGCCTCATGTCTGTAGTCCATTGCATTCAGTCCCTATCTTGTCATAAACAGAAAACTGTAAACTTATTCCGTCGTGCCATCCTTCAGTGTCAGTGTTAAAAGAGTTTATAATCATTGAAGGTTATAACACGTTAGTTTTGCCTATACAATGGAAATTTTCTGAATGTAAATTTCACGAAGTAACAGATGCTCTAGTGGTCAGAATTCCTTGCTACAGATCCAGAGGTCCCGGGTTCGATTCCCGGCGCTACTAGATTTTCTGTGAAATAGTGGGTCTGGAACGGGGTCCACTCAGCCTCGTGAGCATAATTGAGGAACTGCTTGAATGGAAAAGTAGCAGCTCCGATCTACTAAACCTAGATTAACGGCTGTGGGGATCCGTTGCGCCGACCACGTGAGACCCTCTATCCGCAAAAGTTGGTACTAACTTCGCCTACAAGTGGCGGTCGCTTGGTCGGTATGGTTCGCTTGCGGACTAAAGGCCACGGAGTTCTTAAGACTTATATTCACTTTTTTCGATATCGTGTACGAAGTAAGTTTTTATAACTAAAGTGTGTCCGTTGATCACGGAAGTGATAGTAAAGAAAATGTTTTTCCCCGTTAACATTTTTGTGGTGTACGACATGTTCTGCAGACCAATACATATAACTTTACGTCATAGTTTGACACAATGATAAAAAGTTAAGTTGTCCCCGTGCTTAACTAATTAAGCACTACACCATCAAGACGTATGTATAGATCTATATTTTCTTGGCCTGGCACTAGCTGGAGGTGAGTGGTGAGCTTCACGCCCCTGCCGCTTTACCACCGGGGAAAGAGCCCCCGGTACCAATTGGATAGGAGGTTGGGTGGAGCCCAGATCCGGACTATTTGGACTATTTGGAGAAGTAAAAATTCTTGACCCTACCGGGAATCGAACTCCAACCCCTCGGTCGTCCAGTCCGTACCTAGTCGCTATACCGACTGAGCTATAATGACATTATTTAAATGAGGATAAGTATTAATTACCGATGATCTCACGTTATCGTTGGTAAAAATTATAAGGACGCCAAAGAAATGCAAAATTAAAAGAAAAAAGGACACTGATTTAATTAAAAATTAAAAATTCAAAATTGTGAAGTGGTGCGATCTTTTTGTTCCAAGATTTTGAATCAGCATATCAAAATTAATTCTGGAAAGTTAGTTTCATGTTAACCAACTGTATCCGTGTTGACTGGTTGTATTATGGATGGTGGTTTGCCAAAGATGTGGGAGTATCCTGCATTAACATAACTGGACCAAGGACAACTACTGCATACCTCAGCCAAGATAACCGATATCATGGCCGAGATTCAAACCAGAGACCTTTTGAGCACAAAGCAAGGGTGCTGCCCATATATATCGTATAATTAACTTGTATTGCAGCTTTCCATCTCCTGAAATATGGATCACTCTTCCAGTATTGCTCCTCGTGGTGCGAGATCTTAACGGAGGCAAGCTCTCAGCGCGCCTGCGCAGATAAACATTAATCTTGGTGACGTGATTGTATCTCTTGTCTTTTATATGTCATTCTGCTGCAGCTCGGGCTAAACTTTCATACATATCAGTGCAATAACGAGACGAAGATGTATTCTCGCTCACACCTCTTTCTTATTAGCCGACATTTCTCAATTCTCTTCTAAATGTCACTAGTCGTATACCTAACCCAGGAAGAGATCATAACTGCGCAAGAGACAACAAAGCATAATACTGCTACAAGTCAACCAAGTCATGATGGTCATGATTGCCCGTGGCCAAAGCGTGAACTACTCTGTCACAGAGCGGAACAAGCGACAGCTCGTGCAAGTTTCAGGCTATTTTGAACACCGGCGTAGACCAAACATCCCGTCATTTTTCAAGTGAGGCTATCAATTTCACCCACTCACTAGTTCGTGTTTATTGGCTAACCGGGCCCTGTCACTAGGTCTCCCATCAACGATATGACCCTTCTCTTTTCAGCGTAGATGGACAGGTACAGTAACGTATTTCTGGAGCGGCCTCCTCATGACTCAAGGTACGCGGGTTCAAACCCGGCGGAGGTCGTGGAACTTTTAAGGGCGGAAAAATTCAGGGAACCAGTCCTCCAGGAGGGACTTTAAGCCGTGGGTCCCGTGTCGTAGATTTACGGCACGTAAAAGATCCTCATGTCTCTAGGAGACCTCTGAGCAAAATTAGGCCAGTTTCCCGCCCAAGTAGTTTTCAATGCCTCTGGTAGATGGGGGAAGTATCGAGGTACCGAGGGCCGACCTCGTTGGCTGAACGGGGCTGATAGCACCCACCAGTACCGGTAGGGTATGGCGACTGGTAGAATATCAAAGGGGGACGTACAATAGACTATTAGTCGCGGTGCATGGGGAAACCCACCCCCTCCAATAATAATAATAATAATAATAATAATAACGTATTTCTGTGATGTGGTCAAGTACCCCGCACTATGCTACAAGCCGGAAGGTCGCAGTTTCGATTCCCTATGAGGTTATTGGGTTTTTCAATTGACCTAATCTTTCCATCCGCACAATGGCCCTGGGATCGACTCAGCCTCTAACAGAAATGAGTTCCAGTAATCTTCCTGGGGGGAAAAGGGTGGCCGGTGCGTGAGGCTGACATCTCCGCCATCTGTGAGCCGATTATCTAGAGAAAATATTGGAGCCTCGACGTCTTACACCCCTGTGGGCCTCCACGGCCTGTTAACCCTGATAGCTTTACCTTTTAATCAAGTATCCTGTTACAGATGGTAGCAGTTTTATGTGAGGTACTGATTTGTGTGGGGTGTTTATTAATTAAATAGCTTCATGTTGTGTGTCATAATTAAGGGGGAAAGGTTTGGCCGTCGAAACAACATTTAATTAAATAAACCAATTGTTTGATAATTACCTTCGTTTATTGAATTAAATGTTCTTGTGTCAACGGCCAAACTTTTTCCCGTTAATCCAGGAGGACGGTCCGCCGTGTGGCGGTTAGTCGCTGGCTTCCCACCGCGGCGGCCCGGGTTCGATCCCGGGTCTGGTCAAGTAGAATTTGTGGTGGACAACGTGGCGCTGGGGCGGGTTTTCTCCGAGTACTTCGGTTTCCCCTGTCAATCTTCATTCCACCAATTTCTCCACAATCAGCCACACCTATCATCTGTGGCTGGTACAATAGGCCAGAAGTGGCCGCAGTACAAGGGACTTAGTCCCACCCCACTAGCAATAAAAGAAATCAAGAATTTTCTCTTCTCCACGTCGTCCAGACAGGCTCTGGGGCCCACCCAACCTCCTATCCAGTGGGTACTGCGGATCTGTCTGTGGGGGTAAAGTGACAGGGCGTGAACTGATCACTTACCTCCATCTAGTGCGGGGGTCAAGAACGGTGGAGCTATACCTCCACAGCTCCCTATATGTGTTCATGGCATAGTGCTTCACCAATTAAGCACAGGGAATTTACCTTACTATTACAAAATATAAAAACAGCAACTTTCTAGTGACTTCCAATGGCATAATGTTCGCACCAATTTTCGTGAAAATCGGTTAACTTGTTTAAAAGTTGAAATATGAGGAGTCCAAGCAGACAGTGTGGTGATCATATAAACATATTCTCTTTTCTTAAGAAAGGAAAATAGGCTAAAACCGTTAGGCAATCTCCGTAAACGTATATGTTCAGAAACCTCACTCACTAAGAATTCACTTTGCTCGTAATTACTTCGGCAGAGACGAAATAAATCGCTGAGTTTTGTAACATTATCACACAGATTAACTCATAGCATGGAAATGGAGCGTGCTGCTGAAGGAATTTGTGGAGTGAGTCCACTGACAGAAACGCAGTGAGTATAACCTGAAGCACGTCCTCATTTGTATGTGTTCGGAAACTGAGTGTAGGCCTATCTTTTATCCTCAACTGAAGCATCTTCATAAACAGTGATCAATGAAAGTCTGACTGCTTCGTTTCGAGAACCGCCCTCATGCCTCCAGCAGAGGGGCAGTAGTGCGTCACAATGTTTATTTTAGTAACTCCGGTATCGACATCTATCGATTGCTGACTCTCTGGGCTTTGTATGCGACAGATGCCCGGTTGGACTCTCGGCTGATGTACAAGATATATTTCTAAGTACTTTCAATCTATATGCCTATTTACAGGCCCTGTTGAGTCTTCTTCGGGGTACGCGGTAGCATAGTTGGTTGAGGCACTGTACTACACGCCGGAAGGTCGCGGGTTTGAGTTCCGATGAGGCTATTGGATTTTTAAATTGGCCTAATCCTTGTAGCCGTACTATGGACCTCGGGTGAACTCAGCCTCTTAACAGAAATGAGTACCAGGAATCTTCCTGGGGAGGTAAAGGACTGCTGGCGCCTAAGGCTGACAACCTTACCGCCATCTGTGAGCCGAATATCTAGAACATGTGGGAGCCTCGGCGTCTCAGAACCCTGTGGTCCTCCACGGCCTGTTACAGGGATAGCTTTAACTTTTTTTTTTTAATTTTATGATCAGAATTCTAAATAATGCGAATCCCATAAACGATAAGAATCACGCATATGTTTCAAAACTTCTCCTGAATTATGCGAGGTCTTCAGGAACGCATCCTCGCACGAAATGCGACCGCACTATAATAAGTTCTTCCCCCCAAATAAAATAACAGTACTAATAGGACCAGATCTGTTATGAGTGTAAATTTATGTAGTAGGAATTTATTCTTTACGAGTTCTCTACATGGTACCCCTTATTTACTTTTTACATTCGTCTTCTGGTTCACTGGTATATGGCGCTTACTTCGGTTAGAAGCGGGACAATAACAGTTTGTAGTTTCAGTTTGTACTTAAATTGGGGCATCCTGTTTTGTTTTGTAATATGGAATTATATTTGATTGCCACCTACACACGTGTTAAAGCAAGTGTCACGTAACTTCGAACAAGGCCAAGAGTAACCTTGAATGCGCAGAAGAAAAATTTCAGACAAGGGGGTGGGTTCAANTGTATTGTTGCATTAATTTAGCAAATGGCAATGTTTATTCTTGTATTTGTCATCTGAAGGGTGTTGGTATGTGTATGTTTAATGATGTACATAATTTAAATGCAACCACATGTTACTGGTATACAATTTATCGTTAATCGGACTATTAAGGAACATATTGCAAATATAAATAAAATCTAAAAGTTTGTGACGATGGTACATTAGTATTATGTATATACATTAGTATTAGTATTATACCGTCATGTTTATTTTTCAAAACACAGCGTTTCGGAAACTGGATTTTGTCGCCATCTTCAGGTAAAACCTACCAAATCGATACAGCTAATCCCTATCTCCGAACGCGTGTGCACAGGTGCACTGAGTAGGTTTTACCTGAGGACGGAGTCAGAATCCAGTCTCCGAAACGTTGTGTTTTAAGATAAAGACAGGACGATGAATAATGTCCATAAACATAATATTTATAATATTGCAACATGTATTTGTATAAAATTGAGTTAATAACTTACAAATGGTAGAAATTAATTCGGCGTTAATTAACGATATTTTAAGTTAAACTCTCTTGTTATCTTCTTTATATTCTGCATACTGGTGTGTTTGGTAATTACAATATTAATAGAATTGACTTTTACTTTAAACGGCAGTCGACACAAATTCAGAGGTAACTAATGCTAAAAATCACTTCATGTTCCTACCTCATAGGTGAACATCAGGTGGTACATCACCAGACCACTATTGAATTTTCGTCATATTTTTATAACTTACTGAAATATAGAGCCATGTGTGTGCGGTGTGGATGCGTTTATGGCAGCCCATCAGCGAGATTGAATTGTGCGGTCTGGTTGTAAACTCAAGCCTACATAAGAACACTGGAAATCTGTGCAGTTAGAACTCCGTGTATCGAAGCGTATTGGCTATCGGAGTATGTCGAGGCAGACATTTGGGTTCGGTATGGACTGGGACGCTCCGACGGCGCTCGCAGAGGGAGCGTCTTAACATAAATATAGGGTCTACCTGTCAGGCATCTGTAACTTGTAGACGAGAGGAACATCTGCTTGCCTGCATTTACTCCACCCTCGCGGTCTCTGTTGCTGAAGCACGTGTATTTATTTATTACCGATCTTCTCCTGCTTTTTAGTTAACAGTGTAGACGTCTGTATTTTATTTAATATACGAGACATTCGATAGAACATCTCTCCGTCGAAAGGCCTCTTTCTGCCTGTATTGGTAACGCTCAATAAGTTAGGAAACGTAGGCATAGCGAAACGTTTGTGGCGCGTTATTGCCCACACGTATTCTTTCCTTGAACGCAACTTTTCGATGTGTTATGTTCGTAAATAGAGTAAACGAGCCTGGGCGGACGATAGGTGGCAAAATGGGCCCTGATGTTCTCGTATTACAGCATAAAGATCCCCATTATTTATATAAAAATCACAAGAGTTACGGAAAAAATGTTGTGGGCTTAAAATTTGAGCTTTTGCAACTTCCTTTCGATTTTTCCCTCCGGCAGATATTTAACAAGTTTATTTTTTTTTTATTTATTTATTTACGTCAATTTACAATCTACTTGACCACTGCAAGTAATAAGTAAATGTGATGGGTGCTTATGTCGTGAAGGCGGCAGCTGCCCAGTGGCAGTACTCTACCTTTTAGTTATATAAGTCTTCTGGCCAGGTTGTCCTCAGTCGTCTTGCTGCTGGGTGCGGTTTCGTTAATTCAACGAT
>NW_019739242.1:982751-1024077 GCF_002891405.2 Cryptotermes secundus
CGAATATATCAAGTATAGGAATGGGCCCAGGACACTTCCTTGCGGTACTCCCGAGTTTATGTTGCGGATGCTTGAAACGTCAGTGTTTATTCTAACTTGGAAAGACCTTTCGGAGAGGTACGATTTCAGCAAGAGGTATATTTGGTTGGGTAATCTCTTTTTGATTTTATAAAGTAGGCCTGCGTGCCACACCTTGTCAAATGCTTGTTGGATGTCTAGAAATACGGCTGCGCACACTTTCTTTTCTTCGATAGCTTCCGTGATGTATCGCACCACTCTATGACACTGTTGCACTGTTGAGTGTCCTGCCCGAAATCCAAACTGGTGGTTAGGTATTAAGGTTGATATGGGTGCTATTTAACGCACGAAATGCATGCAGAAATAGCGTGTTGGTATGCATGTGTCTGTTATCATTATTCGATTTCAGTCCACATTTGGAGGCGTCGAAGAATTTTAGTGGAACTTCCAATATTAAATTTTACACAAATCTGTTCCGAAATTGTCTCAAGATTTTGCAGGATAACAGCCAAACATGTCGAGTCCAGTAGTCACATTTTTGTAGTTCTTGATGCGAACGCAGGCAAACATGTCGAGTCCAGTAGTCACATCTTTGTAGTTCTTGATGCGAATGCAGGCAAACATGTCGAGTCCAGTAGTCATATTTTTGTAGTTTTTTTAGGCGAACGCAGGCAAACATGTTGAGTCAGGTGTTCATATTTGTGCAGCTTTTGTTACGAACGCGTCATGTAGACGGACTTGTATCCACACACTAAGTTGAATTCAAATCCACCGTCCGACTGGCCCATAACCATTCGTACTTTTGTTCACTCACCGTCGGAATCATAAATTTTCGGTGCAGTGGCAGTAACTCCTGCTTCATATTCCGGAGGTCGCTGCTTTCAATCTCGCTCTGGCGATCTGTCCTGACAAGGGTTTGCCATTCCCTGAATTGTGGCAGCACCTGAACAATTTAAAGACCAGTGGTTACTATCGGTACCACCTGCTTTAACATATCTGCATTCTACCCACAGTGTTGTTTGTATATTTCCTGTGTTTCCCTAAACAACATTAAGCAATTGGTCTTTGTATCCGAGACGCAATATGTTTCCTGTGTGGTACGAATTCAACTCTTATATTTCAGCACCCTGTTGCATTGATGTATCTTTCATAGTCTTTTTTTTCCGTTTACAAGAATGCAACAAATTAATAACATTAATTCAAATTTAATTCATACAATGATCATTAATTGTAAAAGTAAAGTAAAAGTATCCCTGTAACAGGTCGTGGAGGCCCATAAGGTTGTGAGATATTGAGACTCCCACATTTTCCAGATAATCGGCTCACAGATGAGGGTGAGGTTGTCAGCCTTACGCGCCCGCCACCCTTTACCCCCAAGAATATTCCTGATACTCATTTCTGTTAGAGGCTGAGTCGACCTCAGGGCCATAGTGAGGCTGGAAGGAGTAGGCAAATTGAAAAAAATCCAGTGACCTCATCGGGACTTGAACCCGCGACCTTCCGGCTTGTAGCATAGTGCCTCAACCAACTACGCTACCGCGTGTACCCGATCATTAATTGTATAAAATTATATTAAAATTATTAAAATGTATATACCTACGCTGTTATGTTGCTACATATTTCGGCCTCACAAGGCCATCTTCAGGCAACACTTATAACAATTCTAATTCACTGTACGCTAATCATATAGCATTCCCAAGATACGTCGTTTTTGTTCCTCCATATCTTTTTGATAGTTTTGAATTGCGGCCCTTTTTACGTCATATTAGGTGTGCTGTGTTTACGTTGTGTGTAAAACTTGTATAAATGTTTACTTAGTATAGTGCAGTGACAAAGGATGCACAGAGTCCATAATGACCTGCGCGCCGTGACAGCGCGGATATACTCGTACTCGTGCTGAAACTACGATGCAACAAACTTGGCGTCTACACAGAAAGACCGACCACTCCGTCGAAAAGGAGGGCCCGTTTTGAAACACGTACATGTCTAGCAGGGATTAAAAATCTTAATCATGGATCTCGAGGAGACTGAAGCCAGGAATGACTGGTCATAGATCTCAAGAAGACTGAAGCCATGAATGACTGGCCATGGATCTCGAGGAGATTGAAGCCAGGAATGACTGCCCATGGATCTCGAGGAGACTGAAGCCATGAATGACTGGCCATGGATCTCGAGGAGACTGAGGCTGCCGTTTACTTCCACCCTCTATCCAAATAATTTTCGTTATTGACATTTGAACTGGCGTTATACTAACTGCACTGTTCGTTCATCTGCGTAAAATAAAGCAATACACTGTTCGTAGCCATAGTGGAACCTGTGAGTATAGGTTTGCTATCAATGTACCTTAAAACATGCGTAGTGGCTTACTTTCATATCCTTTCCAGTTCCCCGTTCATAATCGCAGTGTCGTTCATGTGACCTAAAACGAGGAATGAATTTTTAATTGCTAGTAGGGTGGGACTAAGTCTCTTGTACTACGGCCACTTCTGGCCTATCGTACCAGCCCCAGATGATAGGTGAGGGTGATTGTGGAGCAATTGATGGAATTAAGATTAGCAGGGGAAACCGAAGTACTCGGAGAAAACTAGCCCCAGCCCCATTTTGTCCACCACAAATCCCACTTGACCAGACCCGGGATCGAACCCGGGCCTCCGCTGTGGGAAGCCAACGACTAACCGCTTGAGCTATGACGCGGCCCTAAGACGAGGAAAGTATTATACCAATTAACAACTCTTCTTCTTTTCCAGGTCGTTTGAGGTTTGAGATATTTTGGTTTTGGTTTCTTGTTTCTCCCGGTTCGGTTCACCAGGTTTCCGACTGAAGACCTTGCACCTGGAATAGAACTGTTGACTGGAAGTTATTATCGCGTACAGCCATTGTAGTGACGTGTTCTGTGTAAATGCGAGGTGATATTCATCACCCGATGGTGATACGGTTGTGCTCACACCGCGCCTGCTAGTCTGTAACGTTTCGTACGTTGTCCATGCAACAGCTCGCCGGGCTGCCGTCATTTTATGGAGGATTCTACTTGTAGTAGACCCAGGCCGGTGTTTCTGTGACTAGAAGCTCCAGTCCCTGGAGAGCGGATTAACATTTCGTCTATTCCCATATTAATGAGTTCCTAAGACGAAGTGTACAAAATGAATTCATTCTGAGGAGATCGTGTGTCTCTTTGGGTCCGAATATTTAAATTCTAGATTGATGGATGGATTTTGATGAAATTTAATGCTAGACGTCCTCACAAAAACGTTGTGCCATCACGATTTTAATAAAGGTCGATATCGACTTCGTTAAGGGAACTCCATGGAGCTGAGCCCTTCTCGAGAAGCCGCCAGTCTCTCAGCCACTCAAAAATTGTATGGAAACTAAACGTTCATTACCGTGTTCACAAGAGCCATCCGCTGGTCCCTGTTCCAGATCAGTCCAGTCCATACCACCCCAACCTATCTCTCTAAGATAGATTTTAATGAAGAAAGCAGTCTTCTGGGATTTGGCACCGTGTATATGTGGTGTTAACCGACGTTTCGGAGGAACGTATCGCCTCCATCTTCAGGGTAGAAGAAAAAATATAAGAAATCTGCAAGCGAAGAGACTGTGAGAACTGGTAAAAGCAGTCTGCTTTCTTCATAGTCACCGCCGTGAAAACCTGAAATCTTACATAGATTTTAATATTATGCTCCCTCCTGCGTCTCGGTCTTCGTAGTGGTCTGTTACCTTCTGGCTTCCTCACCAGAATCCTGTAGTATTATAAGAAGATCAGGTGTATAAACTGTGTGCGCTCGTGTGCGAATTACGCCTCTTCCAGTCTTGTTTCATAGACATGGGTTTATGATATGACGGCTTGCCGCGCCATAGCTCAAGCGGTTAGTCGCTGGCTTCCCACCGCGGCGGCCCGGGTTCAAACCCGAGTCTGGTCAAGTGGGATTTGTGGTTGAAAAAGTGGCGCTGGGGCAGGTTTTCTCCGAATACTTCGGTCCCCCCTGCCAGTCTTCATTCCACCAAATTCTCCGTCATCATAATCACCCGGGACATGTACAATAGGCCACTCAGTGGCCGCCGTGCCGATTGGACACAAGTGGACTCCCCCCCCCCACTATGATATGACGGCCCTGTATGTTCTGTTAAAAATCTGGCGAAAGTGCGAAATTTTCGATGCAGCATATACACACTAACGGAAATTTTGAATATAAATGGATCACGTAGGTAAATAATTATTAGGGCTTTCAACCGCTTAATACTTTCAAGAGATTAACTGGTTATCATTAATCAACGAGTGTACTTGTATGTACGTGTATGCGTTGTCCCAGAAACTGCCGGCTGATGTGTTGCTAAATTAAAGACCCAAACAAAATATGATTTGGGGGTTAAGCTTAGATTAGTATAAGAGAGAAACCCAAACACTCGATTTTGGGTTCCTGTCCCTCATTTAAATTTGATATAAACGTGGCTGTACTGCAGGCGCTAAGTAGTAATATTTAGCGATTTATATCCCTCTTTTGACTTTTATGTTCGGCGTACATTATTATTTTTATTACTAGATTTTAAAGTTGATTTGTAGAGAACTATAAACCCATTTCTTAAAGATTTATCATAGTTTTATGCCGACAGATTCGGTTTCATATCCGTTCGTGGTCGTAAAATTGTCTCATTTTCAAAACCGGACCTTGATTACGGGACCTGAATGATAATTTTGAGAGGCCAGCAGTCAGGTCCTCGGTTGTGGATCGCTTCTTATCGTAATGATTATCTGTTGCTTTCATTTCAGCGTTTCGTTACTGTATTATTATATTTACTACTGTAATGCCCGTTGAGAATTCAGCAGAAATTGGTACTTTGTCACATAAACTTTTGCACCTTTGTCACCTTCCGCCGTTTCCTTGTATTTCATCCTTTTATTTGTCTATCCTATCGCTTTCTCTCCCCTTTCCATTCTCCCTCAGCATTACGATAACCCAGCTTAAGTGAATGTCGCTCAAGACAAGTTACAGGACAGCAGCACTGACGAATGTCAGCAACAGCAACAACGACAGGCGCAATATGTACGTACATACACTGGATTTTGTAATTGTAGAAGTTGCATAAATGTTCACATATGTTATCGAATGATGCTTCGATCCGTTTGACGATTAACTCCATCTTGAGCTCAAAAGATCGTCGGAAGTAAAGACATCAAACTAGCTTTTATATTGTGACGTATCGACCCACTGCTAGGCAACGACTCAGTATACACGTTCCAGCGAACACGCAAGAATGGGAGCTATGTTCTCTGTGGCCCATGCTACAGCTCGTTGCTAGGTAGCACAACAGTTCTGACAACAAAGTGTTTTCTATGTGGTCCGCACCATGTCCAGTGCTAGGCAAGGAGCTGTAAACACATCCCTAATAAAAGGTGTTTTATATGTGGTCCGTGCCGCGGCTGTATAACGAGAGTCTATAGGTAGATCGGATCGGATCAGGGAAGTCCCAAATCTGAGACAGTAACATATGGTCGCGAGTTCTAAGGGACTCGTACCCGAGAAAGCCTGCTCTGGCAAGGGCCAGCAGCATATACAAAAGACAGACCCGTCCTCTCGTCAGAGATGGCGTCCCACAGAAACAAGACCGTAACTGTCGAACTAATAAATATCTGGTCATGAGCTCCAGATGGGGCTCGCCACCAAGACTTACTGACTGACTGTCAGTCGCAATGTGACTTTGACTTTGACTTAGGTAGATCGGATTAGCGAATTAGCTTTGGAGAATTGGGTCGAGTTCTGGAGAGGCGGAATTCCAAGGTGATTGCATAAGAAATGGCAAGAAGACTTTATAGTCGTTTGAAATGATAGCTCCTCTGATAAATCCGTTACCAGGAAACGGATAGCATGTCTTAGTGATTTGTGAAATGGGTAGATAAGCCATAGCGCTATAATCGATTGACATTAAGAGAGATTGTTAACGAAGGTGACAATAAATCCAATCATCGAATCCAGAACCCGTTATTATTCGTCACGTGATAGTATAAACTTTCCTAATAGCTCTGTATGGGGCTGAAACATGGACACTTAGGGCAGTAGATCAGAAACACCTGGAAAGCTTCGAAATGTGGTGTTGGAGAAGGATGGAGAAGATCAGTTGGACCGATTATGTGAGAAATGAAGAAGTGTTAATTAGAGTCAGTGAGCAGAGGAATATCCTACAAGAAATAAGAAAACGGAAGGCTAATTGGATTGGTCATGTTTTACGCAGAAAGTGCCTTCTAAAAGAAGTTATCGAAGGAAAGATAGAGGGGCGGATAGAAGTGACAAGAAGACGAGGAAGAAAACGTAAGAAGATGCTGGATGACCTTGGGGACAGAAGATAGATTACTGATGATGATGATGACCATGAACTGTGATAGCGCTATCAGAAGAGCGCCTAACTATGGATTGGACAGCCACGGCTCGAATCCCAGCGGGGTTAGGAAATGCTGTCTCCGTCGTCATGTGTAGATAAATTGTGGCCACCCAGACCATATGCGTGTTCAGTGGGAAGCGGGCGTAATGCAGCCAGAATGGGATATGACCGCGGAGGTGAAGACCGAGTAGACTTCTTTCCTGCATTACGCCTTCATGGCATGATACTTGGGCGCAGTGACAGCTTTGACTTTACCTTCAGGATTTCGGAAATTTTGTGTACAACTATTTCAGTATTTGGAAAGGGAAGCAAGGAACACACTGTACTAGTTATTTGGATTTTGTTCTTTGTTCGCTGTTCTAAAAGACAGAAACACGTAATTTCATATGCTGAATGTACTCTCGTCCTTAAGTGAGGGGCACTAATGCAGTTGGGTGCAACAGGAAGACCTGATCTCAGTCACGGGTCTTTCTTAAATCTTTTTCGAATAAAGGAAGGTGGACAGCTCAGAAAACCAGCAAATAGGCCTGCTGAGTGTAGTACACCGTACATACCCTTAGAATTGTCTATGACTTCTGACTTTGATGAAGCGGGCTGTCATTTATTGAGCCTTTTACAAAAGCGTTTTAGAGGCTCAGTTACAATTACGGTAACGTTCAGTTTTACAGTAATTGGACACACTTTTCATGGTTAGCTGATCAGTAATCATGGGCCATGACTGGGTGACAAGAAAGAGCGGCATAAAAACAGTTAAATAGAATAAAATACAAATATATATAAGCGTAAGGATTTTCCTCTTGGATATCGGTAATTTTGTTAAGCTGGGCACTGTTGTCAGCTGAACCAACAACTGTTACTTATGCTACATTTCAGTCATCACTGTCACTGCTTACATGTTACAGCTAAAGGCAAGGTTTTCCCTGAAGTAAAATACGACTTCATGAAGGCATGTAAGGAACGTTCATGCACAGCTTCGTCACGTGTTATACTGTGGATTAGATGCTGGTGAATGGTGAGCATTGCGTTGCGGCTCCTTTACCCCTGGTAAATAGCTTTCGGTACTGACTGGACTAGATTAGAGCCGGCCTGAACGCAGTGACTGGGATGGGAGTCCCTGCTCCTAACGGAAATCGAACACTGGACTTTGGAGTCCTTTCCGTCAGATCACTTGTAGTTCAAGAAGTACCCATACCCCAGTTCACGCTACGAGGGCAACATTCTGAAATTATTGATGTGCTGTAATATCGAACTGACATTGCTCGGTAATGATATCTGAGCCAGGCACACACAGAGGCTATCAGTAAATGATTGAGTTGTTGGATTAACACACTTCCAATAGGGTTCTATGGCTGGACCAGAAAAATGCGAATTGTGGAACGTGGAGTAATTCAATTAGCCTATATGAATTTTTTATTGGAAATGGGTTTTTTGTAGACCTAAGTTTAGGGGGAGATTCTGGTTAAACATATTTGTTGAGAATATCCAAATGCTTGTATATGATATCTTCCGATCACAGTGACCGCGCGGTCTAAGGCAGTAGTTCTCACCATTTGTGAGACCGCGGCCCGGTAAATTCTTTTTTATAAGACGAGGGCCCGGTACTGGCCCGTGGCCCGGCGGTTGAGAAGCACTGGTCTAGGGCATGAACTGTCTTCGCTTGCTCAAACGCTGAGACCGTGGGTACGAATCCCATTCAAAGCCATTGATGTCTGTGTGTAGGTAACGCCCTTGCGACGGGCTGATCTCTCGTCTAAGGAGTGTACATTTTGTTAAAAAAAAGATTACGAAACTGAAGAAGAGGCCAAGGCCCAATTAAGGGCTGTAGTACCATTGATGAATGAAATGAATGTACATGCGCTCTAGCGAGTGTTATAGTCTACACCATCGTCAGAACCCTATAAAATCTGCTTATAGAATTTTGAGCAGATTAGTTACAGATAGGCAAGGCACAGTAAGTAGGCTATCGAGGAAAGAAAGAAATTCTGTGCTGCAGAGATTTGAACTGCTAACCAACCCAAAAGAGAACAAAATTTCACTTAACTTCACATAAACATTTCTTACTCTTCTCTTCGTTATCAATTCAAAGGCACAGTGAACAGAAGCACTCGTAAAGTGAAGTTGTCCCTGTGCTTAACTAATTAAGCACTACGCCATGAAGGTGTATGGGGGAGTGGATGTATAGATCCACATTTTCTTGACCTCAGCACTAGTTGGAGATGAGTGGTCAGGTTCACGTCCCTGCCGCTTTACCCCGATACCCATTGGATAGGAGGCTGGGTGAGCTCCAGAGCCGGTCTGGACTATATTGAGAAGAGAATATTCTGACCCTACCTGTACTCGAACTCCGACCCCTCGGTCGTCCAGCCCACAGGCAGACGCTATACAGACTGCGCTGCCCCGGCTCACAAAGAAACACTCGTAAAGTGCGAAAATGGTGGCATTAGAAATAGAATAATGCTTTGTAACTTGACGACATTGGCAGTAGTCCACCCCCCCACCCCCCAAAAAACGTTAGAAACCACCTTCGAAATACGCAGTGTCATAACCCGATCTTAATTTTCAACGCCATAAAACCTTTGATCTCTTCGCATATCTGTTGTCACAAGAAATGTAGAATTATCTCGGTCGTTGGGTTAGTTCGTTGTTTCCGTTCCTATATGTTAGAGAACATTGGTTGCCAGTTCACCTCAAAAGCATGCTATGGGCGGACTATGTTAAACTATTTCTTCCCCTGTTTATAAGGGAGATATAATATANAGGTATGTACTGTCTTCCCTTGCTCGGAAGCCGGGATCATGGTTTCGAATCCCACAAGGCATGGCTATTTGGCATGTGTGTCTGTTTATTCTCTGTTCGTGTTGTCCTGTATTTAAGTAGAGGCCTTGCGACGAGCTGGTCGCTCGTCCGAGGAGTCCTACTGTCTGTAAATGGTCATGAAACTGACAGTCAGCCCAAAGGGGCTGTAGAGCCAGTAAAAATGATAATAGAATAAATTATATACGTGTACTTAAGTCTGGTTTATGGAGCAGTGGTACTTAATCGGTGGATGTCACTTGCCGTTCCGTTATAATCATGAATAATGACAGTGAGTTTGAAATAAGTTTGCACCTCCATCAGTCGACGCTGATCCCAGTGAGGATGTTCCTTTTTCTTCTAGAGCAGCCGTGTCAAACATGCGGCCCCCATAGCCAAAAGTGCGGCCACTCAACTTTTAGAGCTAATTGATATTAAAATCAATATTAAAATTTTAGTAGAAATATTTTTTGTAAAGACAGTTTTTCAGTAGACCAGAAGACAAGAAGTCTCACGCAGACATAAATTAGCAGGATGCAGGAAATTCAATGTTTTGCTATTTCTAACATAATTTCTTGTGTAATCTCTCTTTTTACATATTGAAAAGCTGTTTGATACTTGTCAAAAATGACATTCTCTTGCTTTTTAAAACTGTAAGATGTGTGACTTTATGTAATTATATTGAAATTATTCCTAAATAATAAATAGAATTAAATTTCCTTGTATCAAAATCTAATGTATATTTCTATTTTGAAGTGCGGCCCTGGACTATTATTTACGAGGCTGAAGTGGCCCTCTGTACAAGTTGAGTTTGACATGCCTGTCCTACAGCATCGGACGTTCCGACCTCGCGATGACGAAAGATTGCAGATGTCAATTTTTCGGGTCTAGTAACCTGAACGGAGTGGCAAGCCGACACGCCCCGGCGCGAAAGCAAACTATTCTTCGGACGGTGACTATACTTTCAGTTTTGTGTGATAGGGATTCCAGTCCTGGGTGGGGTTGATAAATATGGCCGCTTTTATATTTTTAACGCAACACAGGCCTCACGTGTCTACTGTTTTCTTACTGTACCAGTCAGTCCGCTCAGGTGAATGAAGCGTAACTTCTAGACGCTCGGTCCGAGAGCTCACTTTTGTAGCGTAAAGGTCGACTAAAAAGAAAGCAAGCTTTTGGTCACGACTGTCTACCTGTAGAGTAACCATTAAATGTTGTATAGCCGGCAATAAAACGGTGGCGTTGGTTTAAAGGCTATGCATGCTTGTAGCTGCGTTTCTCAAACTGTGGTCCGCGGATTAAGTTATCAAGAGGAATTTCCCAGCACTTTATGGAACCCGAAGTTTTATTGTCATGTTCACAAGAGCCCTCCACTGGTCCATATCCTGAGCCAGATCAATCCAATCCATACCCTCTAAAATCCATTTTAATATTGTCCGCCCACATACGCCTTGGTCTTCCCAGTGGTTACATTCCTTCTGGCTTTCCCACCAATATCCTGTATCCATTCCTTTTCTCCCCCATTCGTGCTACATGCCATGCCCACCTCATCCTCCTTGATTTGATCATTCTAATTGTATGTGGATAAGAGTACAAGTTATGAAGCTCCTCATTATGCAGTTTTCTTCAACCTCCTGTCACTTCATCCCTCTTCGGTCCAAATATTCTCCTTAACACCCTGTTCTCAAACACCCTCGGTCTATGTTCCTCCCTTAATGTCAGAGACCAAGTTTCACACCCATACAGAACCACAGGCAAAATTACAGTTTTGTATATTCCAATTTTTATGTTTTTGGACAGCAGACGAGAAGACAAAAAGGTTCTGGACTGAATGGTAGCAAGCATTACTCGAGTTCAATCGCCTCTTAATTTCCTCCAGAATCAGGTTTCGATCTGTTATCTTCGTTCCCAAATATCTGAACTGTGCCACATTTTCAAAACATCTGTTTTCTGTCGTTATGTCATGATTTTGCCCTGCATTTTGGTGAAGAGATAGCAACATATACCTAGTTTTCTCTGTGTTTACTTCTAAACTAACCTCCTTACTTTCGTCAATTAAAGTTTGTGTGTTTTTCTTTGTGGTATCTACATTATCACCCAGTAGATTCACATCATCGGCATAGACCAGCAGCTGATGTGTCCCATTTAATTTCAGTCCCACCTGGTTTCCCTGGACCTTCCTAATTGCATATTCTAAAGCAAAGTTGAAAAGGGGTGGCGATAAAGCATCTTGTCTTAGACCATTCTGGATAGGAAATTTATCAGACAAATGTTTACCTACACGGACTTTACTATAAGTTTCGTTGAAACACATTTTAATCAGCTTAACTCGTTTCATGGGTATCCCAAACTCTATCAGAATATTGTACAATACTTCCCTTCTAACTGAATCATAGGCTTACTTTAAGTCTAAAGCGGCCTCCGTAGTCTAGAGGTAACGTTCCCACCTCATGACTCGTGGTACGCGGGTTCAAATGCCCGGCGGAGGTCGTCGAATTTTTAAGGGCAGAAAAATTCAGGGAACAAGTCCTCCGGGAGGGACTTTAAGCTGTGTGTCCCGTGTCGTAACTTTACGGCACGTAAAAGAACCTCATATCCCCAAAGGGGATCACTGAGCCAAATTCCAGGACGTTTCCCGCCCAACAATAGCTTCTAAGGCCTCTGATAGATGAGGGAAGCATTGTAGACACCGCTAAGCAGGTGGCCGAACTCGCTTGCTCGGCGGGACTGATGGTACGCACCATTTATCGGTAAGGTATAGAGACTGGTAGAATATCATAGAGGGAAGCACAATAGATCAAACTGGTCTAAGTGCATGCGGAAACCCCCCCCCCCTCTCTAAATAACTAACTACTTGAAGTCTACAAATAGCTGATGCACTGTCTCATTGTACTCCCATTTTTTCTCCAATATCTGACGAATGCAGATCTTATCTGTAGTTGATCTGTTACGTCGAAACCCACACTGATGATCCCCCCTAATTTCATCTATATATGGACTTAACCTTGAGAGAAGAATATTGGATGAAATTTTGTATGAAGTTGATAGCAGTGATATCCCCCGATAATTACTACACTCAGTTGTATCAACCTCCGTGTGAAGTGGTACAACGATACACTCCTTCCACTGATCAGGCGGTTTTTCCTTTTGCCAAAAGTCCAGTTGGCCTTGTAAGTTCGTTCTCGCTCGCTTTCTCTTTCTCACCCTCCCACCGTTCTTTTGTGAGCGCAGACCCCGGTGGAATACATGGAAGCTGACCCATAACGCATGTTAAGGCAGCATTGTGTGTAAATATCACTGAATTATAAAATCACATTCGACTGCAGTATACTACCACAGTCAATAAGTTCGTGGAATGGCCGCAAAGCGTCGTACGGGAATTTACTGCCAATATGTTTCAGCAGTGTTTTCGACAGCTATATCAACGTTGGCAGACTTGCATAACGGCCAACGGCAACTATTTTGAGAGTCGTTGTGGATCTGCGTAAGTGTATGTGAATATCTTGTAATATGATGCGATAAAACCACATTCCACGAACTTAATGACTCTACCACGTATGACGAACAAGGGAGTCTTACGAGTTGTAAGACAATATGATCATGAGTCCCGCGGGACGCGAAAGCAAGAATTATTGTGCTGGCGAGGCCCATCTTCACATTACCAGACCAGACCAGACCAGACCAGACCAGACCAGCAGAGGTTAGTATAGCAGTAACACTTCTGACATGTACTTGGGAGGTTTAAGGTTCGAATCTCCGTTGTCCTGACCGAAATTGTTACGGTTTTCCCCAGTCTCTCCAGTCAGACACTGGGTGGTATGTCGATCCGGCCACGATCACGCCCTTCCAACTCCTTTCCACTCTATCATTCATCCTTTTTTATTGCTAGTGGGTTGGGACTAAGTCCCCTGTACTGCAGCCACTTCTGGCCTATTGTACCAGCCCCAGATGATAGGCGAGGCTGATTGTGGAGCCATTGGTGGAATGAAGATTGGCAGGGGAAACCGAAGTACTCCGAGAAAACCTGCCCCAGCGCCACTTTGTCCACCACAATCCCACTTGACCAGACCCGGGATCGAACCCGGGCTGACGCGGTGGGAAGCCAACTACTAACCACTTGAGCTATGGCGCGGCCCTCATTCATCTTTCCTACCATTCGAGGCTGTGTAGATGGTAGTCATTCCACCATGGGAACGAAATGTACATTATCGCTATTTAGTACGGTAGTCAGTTACATCGTCATTATAAAGTTACTGGCTTCACTTTTCAACATATACTTCTGATATTCCTGTATCGGTAGGAAATTCAGCCGATCACAGTGGTCGCGCGGTCTAAGGCATGGAGCGCTGGGATCGTGGGTTTAAATCCCACTCGAGGCATGGATGTCTGTGTGCATTTATTCTGTGTTTTGTTTTGTTCTCTGTGTAGGCGGCGGCCTTGAGACGGGCTGACCCCTTGTCCAAGGAGTTCTACTGACTGAGTATGGACCAAGTAACTGCAAAATCAGTCAAGGTCCTCAGGGGCTGTGCAGCAATATGTAGATACGAAATTCAAACATACTTACACAGGACTTTTCTTCCGCAAGTTTGCCTACACACGGAACAACGTACCTTTGTTTGTAGATTAGATGGAGTTTATTTGCTTACAAAACCAAAAACGAACAAACACAACAAACTCAGTGGTTTTAGTCCGCAAGCGAACTATACCGATCGAGCGACCGCCGCTTATCGGCGAAGCTAGTGCCAACTTTAGCGGATGGAGGGTGTCGCGTGGTCAGCGCAACGGATCACCAAGGCCGTTAATATCGGTTTTCTAGACCGGAGCCGCTGTTTCCTTGAAATAGCTCAGTTATCGTAACGAGGCTGTGTGTACCCCGTTCCAGACCCACTACGTGTCAAAAAATCTGGTAGCGCAGGGAATCGAACCCGGACATCTGGATCTGTAGCCAGGAACTTTGACCACAAGATCACAGAGGAGGTCCCACCGTGTCACTGGGAGACATAAATACAGGGACGTGGTCCTCCAGGTTGGGGGTCGGACGCATGTCTGTAAAAACATTACTGTTTGCGAAATCCGAAGAAGTGAAAACTGGATCAAATCTGTAAGAATCTTCTAAGGAAGGCAATGCCTCAAAAGGGGCTGTTTTGCCGTTGGTGATGAGTATCTACTAATTAGGATTTGAGGTTGTGACAAAGGTGGTTATGAATAGTACTATCTTCTGGGATATAACGCCACGCAGTCCGTTGAAAGTCAGCATACGTTTCGGAGGAACATCGCCTCCATCATCATGGTCGAATAAGTCGAGGTCAAGATACCAACGTGAAAGCAGATGGCAAGTTTAGCAAGTTTAACCTGATTAGCGCGATGACCTTGTGAGAAAGTGGTCAGGATTTGAATCCTAGTGGAATCGATATTACATTTTAGCCTTCATTTCTTCAACAGAAAAGTTGACTGCGTTTTCTTTCCTTTCAAGTTTTGAAACAAGAACTTTGAAGAGCGGGGATGTAAAGCCGTGAGTGTCCTAGAAGTTTTCCGACATTTCGGAGATACGTATTGCTTCCATCTCCAGGGTATACAGTAGTAAGCCAAGTAAGCATAAGGCATTCGCTTCCTCTTCATTGTGACCGCAACGACAACCATATGTAAAGAGCACTTACTCAAATACAGATTCCGGCTACATCACAGGCGTATTTGTCAGCTATCCCACATATATCATCATGGCGTGATGCGTAATAAGAATAAGATAACTGAGCACTACGCCGTGAAAACTTATGAAGGAGTGGATGTAGAGATCCACGTTTTCTTGACCTCGGCATTAGTTGAGGTAAGTTGTCAGTTTCACTCCCCAGCCGCTGTATCCCCGGGAAGTAGCCCCCGATACCCATTGGATAGAAGGATAGGTGGTCCCCAGAACCGGTCTGGACGACATGGAGAAGTGAAAATTGTTTCCCCCACCGCGACCCGAACTCTGTCCCCTTGGTCGTCCAAGCCATAGTCAGTCGCTATAGCGACTGCGTTGTCCGGACAAACAGAAAACAAGAGAAACGAATAACTAAAAATAATGAAGTTAATGAGTAGACACAAAATAATAAGGAAGCAGGAAAACGTCCTACTTTCCAGGTTATCTTTACCGTAAATGTTTCTTCTGTAAAGGAGATACAAAAATTATATTTGCACTTCATGCTAGATGAGATACGCTTATCTTCATTGAAGTGGGTCCTGGAGAACTTCCGTGCTGTGTGTAGTTTGTTTAAAGCACAACCTCAGCATCGAGTTGGAGAGAAGTGTAGAGAGTCTGAAATGTTTCAGTTGGGTGGCAGGGCTGGTAAACCTCTGTTATAGCCTAGTGGCACGATGGGAGAGTCAGTGTGCATACACATCACCTCCGAGACTAGATTCGGAGACACTACCAAGTGAACTAGAAGCGAAAGTACCTCGATTAGAATACGTAACCAACTGAACCGAAGGTACCACTATTTAAAGTCCTATCCCTCGTCGTGGGTGACTTGGTAACTCCAGGAAGCCGGGATAGTGCAGTCGGTATAGCGACTGGTAACGGGCTGGGCGACCGAGGGGTCAGAGTTAGGGTCCCGTTGGGGTCAAGAACATTCTCTTGTTCACGGCGTCCAGACCGGCACTGAGGCCCACCCAGCCTCCTATCCAATGGGTACCGGGGATTCTTTCTCCGGGTTAAAGAGGCAGGAGCGTGAAGCTGAACCTTCACCTCCAGCTAGTGTCGAGGTCAAGATGATGTGGATCTATACATCCACTCCTCCATACGCCTACATGGCGTTGCGCCTAATTAGTTTAACACAGGGACAACTTTACCTTTTACTCATAAATCCAGTCCTTGCTTTACAAGTCTGGCAAGTCTATTTTGAATTAAAGACAGACACACAGGGCTGGGTAGGTCCATTGATGAGTGAGAAATTAATGTCAGGCTCGTTTTATACCGATGTAATTACGCTTTTATCTTTCGGCCAAGGTGCTGAAGTCTCCTGAAAGAACTTACACACATTTTTATGAAATACCTTCTTTCCTGTTTAATCACTCTTGGCTAGGATCTGCAGCAAGTGTGTCATAGGTATAAGTAACTAACCCCATAATGACTTAATACTCATTTTTTTTTAACTGATGATTACTCAGCTGTTCAATAAATATCGAACATTAATGGAACCCAAGTGTTTAGTACGGTATGTATTGAAGCTTGCGAATGGAAACTCTCAGAAGCGTGATGCAGTGTACACTCTCACAGCTTATCGTTTAGACCTACATTTTAATATTATATTTATAGGTACTCCTGAGTGTTCTGTGTGGATCTTAAGTTCATGGTGTCCATTGAAAGGTTGTATGTATTTTTCATCTGCATGCATGCTACATATGCGGCCAGTCAGCCTTCTTGATTTATTCGCCCCAACAGTATTAGGTCTTGAAGGCCCATAGGGTTGTGAGAAACCGAGGCTCCCACATATTCTCTAGAAAGTCTGCAATTCTTTTTCCGCTCACATGTCACTTCCTCACCTTTGAGCCCACATATTCTCCTCAGAAATCTGTTCACTAACACCTTAAGGTTCTTTTTCCGCGAACGGTTGTGCCGTGTCTTTGTAAACGTTGGATTTAACCACGCTTTTTCCGCACATCGATCGCGGCTCATTGCCGAGTTCACCTCTGCTTACTGAGACTACACTGCGTTATGTCCGGGCAGAATGAATTGTTCGTAGTCACCGCCGTGATGCAACAGAACAATTCCTTTCAATTCTGTTGTTTTTTCTTCTTTCCATTCATTTCCACGGTAAAGAGTTCTTGTTTGTAAGATGTAATTTTTCATATGTATTCATTGTACAGAACGAACGGGATGTGAGGCATTTTTCTGTAGGCGTTAGCTCTGGTGTAAGAGACCATTTTTTATAATGGTTTTGATGTAATAGTCTGTAACAGAAATGAGTACCAGGAATTAATTAAATAATTTCCCTGGGGAGTAAAGCGCGGCCGGCGCGTAAGGCTGACAACCTTACCGCCATCTTTGAGCCGATTGTCAAGGTAATGTGGGACCCTCAACGTCTCACAACCCTATCGGCCTTCACGGCCTGTTACAAGGCTAGCTTTACTTTTACTTACTTTACGGTCTGCAATGGGTAATGAAGTCTGTAGCTAACTATGTACTGGGGTGAAATAGAGGCACCATGAAACGCCACTGACTTGTAAAACTACATTAAAATTGTTTAAGAAGCGATGTTAAGGAGTATTTACCGTTGACGTAATGTGATTTGGGGTTCCGATGGATCAGGAGACGCAAGTTAAATTGTATTGTCTTGTGTCACAGTGGCTAAAGGCGGGGTTCGGATTGGTAATTGGGTATATTAACCGCCTGCAGGTCGTAACTACAAATAATTATTACACTTGCTGATTTACACAATTTACAGTCACTCCACACTAATTTTTTCTGTTTGTTTCCACTAGTTTTCACTGTCCGTTTCCTGACAACGGACTTATAACACAGGAACTATAAAAGTCTCACTAAATCACACAGTCCCAATATCACTGCACTACAGCACTTATAAAGTCTTCAAATCACACGTTAAGTCCTCACAGGGCGATTTCTTATACTCTTCTGTTCTCAAGCTTACTGTTCAGCTTAGCAATTCTGCTCATTTATATCGACGCGGCGCGGTCACGGACCACGTGGCGTGCTAGAGAGAACATTTTCTGCGAACGTTAACATCACAAATTTTGTTTTCGTCTTTCTATGCGGCACCGGAGGGGCTACACTGCGACGCATTTTGGTTTTGAAAAAAAAAAGGATGTTTCTTTATTATTTTCCAGCCCTACTAGGGCATATTGCAGAATGTAAAATGTTTTTAAGCGTTTGTGGCTAAGAAGCAAGCAATGGGACCAGAGATGTGATGAGACGCAGAGCATACAAAATTGTTCATCATAACGGTGTAGCATTTAGGTCAGAGATATAGGTTATGGGGCATTAATATATTGTGTAGGGGATGGACGTTGTTGCGGTCAATAGTACTGAAATCTGACAGCAGCCTAAGTATGGATCGCATCAACTATTTGGCAACTATCAGCGTAGGTGAGGGCGCTCAGAAACATGTGTGGCCTTGAACTGTGTTTGCTAACCGTTAAGAACTACTCTGATAAGGTGTGTGTTGAGTTGAGTGGGCAGTGTCAGGCAAAACGCTAAGGAGTCTGCTTGGTGACTGGACCGTTATTTCATAATTTGATTTATAAGACGTATGTATGAAAGGACAAGGATCTTGTACGCGCTTGTTCCCGCTACAAGATGTAATCTAATCCAGTCACATCATGAAGTGAAGGCAAAGGTTGCATATTTTTTTTTTTTTAGCTTCTTGAGGTGGGGTGAGACTGAGTCCACTTGGTACGGCGGCCACTAATTTGCCTATTGTACCAGCCCCGGATGATAGATGATGCTTGATGTGGAGCAGTCTGTGGAATTAGAATTGGCAGAGGAAACGGATGTACTCGGAGAAAACCTACTGCAGTGCTTATTATTATTATTATTATTATTATTATTATTATTATTATTGCGTAGGGAATTAAAAAATTATCCACACTCTTGTTTTTGCAATTTGTATACACAAAAGTAGGGGCTGAACAAGTACGTCATTTTTTTACATAGTCTCCTTCCTTTTCGATGCACTTGGTCCAGCGGTCCACAAGCTTGCGTATCCCCCCCCCAATAAGAAGGGTTTCGGTTGGTCGCGCAACCATTTATGCACCGCTGCCCGCACTTCTTTGTCCATAGAAATCGACGACGTCGTAAAGCACCTTTGAGAGGTCCGAAGAGATGATAGTCGGAAGGGCGAGATCTGGGCTGTAGGCAGGGTGTTCTAGCACCTCAAAACCCAAATGGTTAATGGTTTCAATGGTCTGGCCGGCCATGTGTGGGCGTGTATAACAACACTTTCTTCGACAATAGGTCTCGGCGTTTGGTGCGAATTGCTGGCTTCAGATTGTTGGCCAGCAAATCACTGTATCTTGTACTGTCGATCGTACACCCCATTTCCAGGTAGTCTTCCAGTTTAGGCCCTTTTGAGTCCCAAAAACAGTTAGCATGACCTTTCTCGCGGAAGATTGGGTCTTGAATTTATAGTCCGGCCACTTTTAAACTTTTCGATCCACTCATACACACTTCTACGTGGTAGAGCACTGTCCCCATATTGTGTTGAAAACCTCCGATGAATTTCAGCCCCTGACACACCTTCCAAGCAGAGAAATCGGATCACTGTTCTTTGTGCCTCCTTTGTGCACACTGCTAGCATAGTGGTCATGTTTACACTGTCACAGCATCAAGGAAAATGACGCGCTCAAGGTCAGACTTCGATCACGTGACCACAGTAGTACCAGCTCTTAAGCATGCATGCGGAGAAGGCAGTGTGACAAACCTAAAGATGTGTTATGGCGAAAGTGCGGATAATTTCTGACTTCCCCTCATATTATTATATCTCTACATCCCTTTGTTGGGCCTTGGCCGCTTCTTCAGTTTCTTCATCCAATACGCAGTCGGTAGGACTCCTTCGAAGGGGGGGAGGAAATCAGCCCGTCGCAAAGCCACTACCTACACAAACAGAATAAACGCACACAATACAGACATGCATGCCTTGAGTGGAAGTCTAACCCACGATCCCAGTTCATGCCTTAGACCGCGCTGCCAATGTGATAGGCACCCAGAGCCATTTCGTTCACGACAAATCCCACATGACTTGGGCTCGAACCCGGGACGCCGCGGTGTGAAGCCAGTGACTGCCTGATCTATGGCGCGAACCGTGAAAGCTGTAACTAAGCTTATTCCTTGGCCTAAATAGCGGACCGTGAGGTGTATAGAGACAATGGAGATCGAGTTTGATGCAGTGTAATCTGTGCAGCTAATACTCGGCTTCACGCTTCGACCGTATTATCACCGGTACCCACTTAAGAGGATGCTGGATGCGCCATAAACCCGGTCTAGGTTTGGTAAGTAAGTAAAGGTATCCCAGTAACAGGCCGTAAAGACCCATAGAGTTGTGAGATGTTGAGGCTCCCACATTTTGTAGACAATCGGCTCACAGATGGCGGTAAGGTTGTTAGCCCTACGCGCCAGCCGCCATTTATCTCCAAGAACATTCCAAGAATATTCCTGACACTCATTTCTGTTAAAGGCTGAGTCGACCCCAGGGCCATAGTGCGACATGAAGGATTAGGTCAATTGAAAGAATCCAATGACCTCTTCGGGATTTGAACCCTCGACCTTCAGGCTTGTTGCATAGTGCCTCAACCAACTACGCTACCGGGTCTAGATTTTGTGACAAAGAAAACGATCCGTGCACCTAACCTTGTTGTGGGTTATACGTCGGATGGTCGGATGGCTGGTGAGTTAGATATGGAAAGAAGCGAGCATGACCTAAACGATATGTTTGCCTGGAGGGACTGAGGAAGCCAAAGAGAAACCTCAGCAGAGCCAGCGAATCGGAGATTCGAACCGAGGACCCCCCGAATACATGCCCAGAGCAGATTGTTCAGTTCCTCCTAATTGGAACTGAACCCCGGTCGGCCGGTCAGGTTGCTGATTCAGATATATACTGGCGAACGTGTAAGCAAAGACTGTCAGACGTGGCGTTTGAACCCCTAGAGGGTCAGGACCAATGGTTCGCGCAGTCACTTTTTTTTTATTGCTAGTGGGGTGGGACCAAGTCCCTTGTACTGCGGCCACTTCTGACCTGTTGTACCAGCCCCAGATGATAGGTGAGGGTGATTGTGGAGCAATTGGTGGAATGAAGATTGGCAGGGGAAACTGAAGTACTCGGAGAAAATCTGCCCTAGCGCCACTTTGTCCACCAGAAATCCCACTTGACCAGACCCGGGATCGAACCTGGGCCGCCGCGGTGGGAAGCCGGCGACTAACAGCTTGAGCTATGGCGCGGCCTCGCGCAAGCAAAGGAAAGCCTTTAAGCATAAGCATACTTTCTGTAGTTGTAGCACCTGTACCCAGTGCCGTAGGTTTGAGATAGTCGGTATCTTGTTAAATATTGTTACGGAACCAAATTATCTTATCAGCGCACATTGCATAACGCGCACGTCTTGCTACGAGAATGCTTGTGTTTTTCGTCTCTTGCTTAATGGTAGTGGCAACTATTATCGAATAGCGGATATTAGTAAAAAGGTAAAGTTGTCCCTGTGCTCACCTAATTAAGCACTATGACATGAAGACGTATGGAGGGAGTGAATGTATAGATCCATTTATTATTGACTTCGGCGGTACTTGGAGTTGAGTGGTCAGCTTCACCGCCGCCGTAAGAGCTCACGGTTCTGATTGGGTAGAAGACTGGGTGGGCCACAGAACCGGTGTACACGACTGGAAGACGAGCGAAACCTTGCTTATATCGCGACTCGAACTGTGACACCCTCGGCGGTCCAGCCCGTAGCCAGTCGCTATATCGGCTGCGCTCCCAGTGGGAATTAGTGTACTTACGAATCATGAATCGGTCTGGAGCCATAATTTGAAGAGACCTGTTAAAGTCATTGACGTCAAGGGCGTTTTCACCGATCGTGGCCAATACAAAGCCTCGTCTTTGTGTTAGCCAGCATGCAAGTTTTTTTCATAAGATCCTTACGCGTCCTTTATTAAAGGGTGTTTTAAATGTGAAATTGATTCCGTGATTATATATATTTTATCTCCGTGTCGCCGATCACAGTGGCTGCACGGTCTAAGGCATGAACTGTCGTCGCTCGCTCGAACACTGGGATTGTGGGTTCGAATCTCACTCAAGGCATGGATGTTCGTGTGCGTTTATTGTGTGTTTGTGTTGTTCTGCGTGTAGGTAGCGGCCTTGCGACGGGCTGATTCCCCCTCCCAGGAGTCCTGCCGACAGTGTATAGGTTTAAAGGTCCAGGAGATGGAATGTAGGGCCATAGGCAGACGGATGGATCTCCCCGTATCAGTTTTTTTCCTCCCCCCCCCCCTCTGACGCTACAGCCCGAATTTGGTCCATGGCCTACCTCCCTGAAACTCTCCGTTTCACTTCGGTTTACTAGCTCTTAGACATTCGGTAGGACTCCTTGGGCGAGTGATCAGCTCATCGGAAGTCCTCTACCTGTACACAAACACAGAAGAACTCATACACACGTACAAACGCTGAATACCTATGCCCTGAGTGGGATTCGAATCCACAATCCCAGTGTTCGACCGAGCGATGACAGTTCATGCCTTAACAGCTCTGCTAACGTGACCGGCTGTATCAGATGTTTACTCCATTAATTTTAAGTTAAAATGTGATGACTGTCAGGAAACGAACATTCATTTATATCTTCCATTCTTTGTGTTTCAGGTATGTTGGCATTGAACTGTGCCAAGGCATAGGGAACCGTGAAGGTAAGACCCAAGCACTGCTAGGTGAATGGTCAGTTTCTTGCTCGCCAGCAGAAGTGAACTCGGTTATTATTGGATAAGAAGATGGATGATTCTTGTCAGGTTCCTTCTTATTTCTGAGATGAAATTCTAATAGCCCCGTGGGGCCGAAATCCGGCCATTCATTTCAAAGTCATTTATCTTTGCGAAACACTTTAATCGGCAGTGTTGGACGTATTTTTTTTTTACCATGTCAGTCGCCCAATATGTGGAGGAGTTAGTAGTAAAGAGGTCCTTGGCCATAGACTGGAATTTGAGGCCAGTAATGATATTTGTGAAGATTACGAAACTGAAGAAGATGCCAGTGCCCAACAGAGGGCTGGAGAGCCGTTGATGAATGAATTCTGTAGGACGTTTCTCATAGTAAAATCAAGCATGTATATTTTCTGGGATCCATACTTACTCCAGTCATATTGCGACCCTCAAATGAACACTTGTAAATTGTCATATATTACTGTGTGTCGTAACTGTAAGACCATAATTGTGCTACCGGTAGAACAGAAATTTAGAAGTGAAATTTTGTAACCACAAATGAAAACATTAAAGTGGGGACTACGCTCACATTCACCAGAACTCGCAAAATATAAACCAAATGTCGGTGTTTAAATGAAATAGCGTAGAGCTAATACATACAAATCCGTGTGTCTTATCACATGTAGCATGGCTTACCATTGTGTCATTTTCTGTACTTGTTCTATTGTTATCTAGAAACCAGAGTTTTTAGTAGTTATATATGTGACCGCTAGGCGGCAGTGAGACGTACCCGTGCTTCAGTCGGCATTGCAGTTCTGACCTTCGCCGGAAATAAATTTCCATTGTTTATAGCGTGTATATATCCACTCCCCATATGTGTTCATGGCGTAGTGCTTAATTAGTTAAGCACAGGGACTTTAATCTTTTTTGTAGCGTGCATGTTCAGGGAATTCATTAGTACATGTAGGTCCTGTAAGAGTACATCAATGGAATTATTGTCTGGAAACTTTAGCTAGAGACTGAATTGTCTTTTTGAAAGGTTGTTTAGAACAATGTGCGACTGTTTATAATGCATATGACAGCTCAGATGGCATAGCATTCGTGGAACCGGTGTTCGATTCTTGGTAGGAGTAAGAAGTCTTTCTCTTCTTGACAATGTCCACACCGGCTTGGGGGATCACCCGGTTCCATATCCCGTGGGTACCGGCGATAACGCAGGCGAAGCTTGAATCTATCCGCCTCCATCTACTACCGAGCTTAAGAATACATGGAGCTAGACTTCCATTCCCCCAGGCCGGGTGGCCTTAATCACAAGTTTTAGAGTCATCTCCAGGTATGGATAGATGAAGGTGACGCTGTTGGTGGTTGCGCACGCAAATTTTTACGTAAATACCGCCGGTTATGAGTTCGAATCTGTCGCGGCCGCGTGTCTTTAAAAGACTGCATGGATATTATGGGGTGGTATGACTTGCAATCATCTGTTTTAATGCACATTATTGTAAGGTGAAAATAATGACTGAGGTAGGATTATCATCATCAACATCATCATCATCATCATCATCATCATCATGTAGTTGTCACCTCTCCTCATCTTCGTTTGTTTGTTTTCTTCTCTGTATTAACGTGTTTTTCCTCCAGTGCTTGCCTGTAATCTGTTTTTGACTTTATGTTGTGTTTGTCCATAATGTAATTACTTTTATCTACACTGTGCCGTGTTTGTAATTGGTCTTCTAGCTCTTGACTAGGCACGTAAATAATAAAGAATTGAATTATTATTGTTTATTAATACCTGTTGCTGCCTCTGGATCATTAGGGCATCTGTGAAACGCCGTTTCACTTCAATTTCTTTAATCTACGCAGTCGGTAGGACGCCTTCGACGGGAGATCAGCCCGTCGGAAGGGCGCTTCCCAAACACAACACAAACACAGAATAAACTCAGACATCCATGCCACGAGTTGGATACGAACCTACGATCCCAGTGTTCTAGCAGCCACTGTGATCGGCCACGGTAGGAGAATACGTCGTTATATATCCATATGATAGGCAGATCCTGAGGCAAAAGTGGACATTAAGTTAGAAAAAATTCCCTCAACAGATGTGTTGTTAGCATATGGCACTGTAGGATACCGTATCTCAGTGACTTCCGAAAACTATTATTTTCATTCATTCCTTCATCCATCAGTGGCTCTACAGCCCTTTGTTGCGCCCTGGCCTCTCCTTCAATTCCGTAATCTCTTTTACACAGTCTTTAGGACTCCTTGAAAGGGGATCAGCCCGTCGCAAGGCTGTTACCTACACGCAGGACAACACAGACATTTATGCCTTGAGTGGGATTCGAACTCACGATCCCAGGATTCGAGCGAGCGAAGATAGTCCATACCTTCGACCACGCGGACACTGTGATATGTAACTATAATTTTACCTGTTGTTTTAGTGGGTAGAGGCGTGGTCTCTTACACCGTAAAGGGAAAACATAGATTTAGGATGTTCGACGAGATTGAGCTGATGAATACGGGAGAGGATGTAGCAGGAGGGTGAAGATTACTGCATAACGAAGAGCTATATAATTTGTGCTATGAACTCTCCGAAGACAAAATTGGGAAGTAAAGAAGGAGGTGGCGAGGAAGGCGGCAGAAATGTACCGAGATCGATAAACACATGAGGATGGAAACTGCCATGAGCAATGGAATCACAGTTACAAATTGCAGCATCGACATCGTAGAAATTGTCGAAGGCAAGACCAGACTGCTCCTCCTCTGTGCAGGACATAGCTTGCTGCGTTCTGGAGAACAGATTGGTGCAGGGGGGTGAGTTAGTGTGGGGAGTGACAGTGATGGAATCATAACCGTAACCAAAAATGTTGAAATCCCCTACGAATATCCAGCCGGCCCATTATTTTTATTGCTACTGTGGTGGGACTAAGTCCCTTGTACTGTGGCCACTTCTGGCCTATTGTACCAGCCCTAGATGATAGGTGAGGGTGGAGCAATTGGTAGAATGAAGATTGGCAGGGGAAACCGAAGTACTCGGAGAAAACCTGCCCCAGCGCCCCTTTGTCCACGACAAATCCCACTTGACCAGACCCGGGATCGAACCGGGCTGCCGCGATGGGAAGCCAGCGACTAACCGCTTGAGCTATGGCGTGGCCCTCAGCCCCCTATAGCTTAGCTGATTAGTCGCCGGCTTCCCACAACGTCGGCCCGGGTTCGATCCGTGGTCATATGTATTTATGGTGTACGAAGTGGCACTGGGGCGTGTGTTCTCCGAGTACTTCGGTTTCCCTGCAAATTCTCATTCCACGTACTGCGTCACATTGATTACATGAAGCCTGTGTAGCTTCAGTACTGCGTAACTTGTCACTGTCTTGAGAAACCGCCAGTTGTGCAGCTACTCAAGAACTTCCCAGCAATTTATGGAACCCGAAGGTTTATTCCCGTGTTCGCAAGAGCCCTCCACTGGTCTCTGTCCTGGACCAGATAGATCCAGCCCATACAACCCAATCCCATCTCCGAGATCCATTTTAATATTGCCAACCCATCTACGTCCTGGTCTTCCTAATGATCTCTTCTGGCTTTCCCACCAACGTCCTATAAGTATCGTTATTCTCCAAATTCGTGCTACATGCCACGCCCGTCTCATGCCCTTGACTTGGATCATTCTAATTATACTTGAAGAAGCGTACAAGTTATGACGCTCCCAATTATGCAGTATCTCCAAATTTCCGTCTCTCTTTGGTCCAGATATTCTCCTCAGCACCCTGTTCTCAAACACCCTCAGTCTATGTTCCTCCCTTAATGTCAGAGACCAAGTCTTTAATACTGACATTGTCGTTAAAGAGCCGACCAACCTACGACGACCACTCAGTATGTGTGTGTAAAATAGCTTAACATATGTTTCTGGCTAAACGTATGATTGCAAATAAGTAAATAAATGGTGTAAAAGTTGTCCCTATGCTTAACTTATTATACGTCATGAAGATGTATGGGGAGTGGTTGTATAGATCCACGTTCTCTTGACCTCGGCACCAGTAGGAGGTGAGTGATCAGCTTCACTCCCCGGCCTCTTTACCCCCGGGGAAGTAGCCCTCGGTATCCATTGAATAGAAAGCTGGGTGGGCAAATTGGTGGTGTAATAAACTACAAACACATTTATCAATGAATTCAGGATCAAATATATTTACATCCTTTAATCGTGATCTGCTCCGGTCTAGAAAACCGAAATTAACGACCGTGGGGATCCGTTGCGCTGACCACGCGACACCCTCTATCCGCTACAGTTGTCACTAACTTCACCGACAAGCGGCGGTCGCTCGGTCGGTGTAGATTGCTTGCGGACTACAGACCACGGATTTTTTTAATCGTCATCTGCAGTCGGAGCACCACCACCGTCAAGAGTCACCAAACGCCTCCGGAGTTGAGATTTGGGCCCGGAGGCTGATTATCGTGACTGAAATCGCTGTAGGTTTCCTCAGTCTCTAGGCAAATGCCGAAACACTGCTTGCGTATCCTCGCCACGTCATAATTCACTGATCATCCTGTTATTCGTCGCCCTATAATGTTTTTAGGTGAAGCAAGATGAAGCTCACCATCATGATCGCTGTGTTCAGCGCCATTGTGAATGTTTCTCAACCTCACCTTCATTTGGCCGTGACGCTAATTGATGTGGTAAATATTAGCAAGTGTATGAAACGGGCGTGTCACCACATGACCTGCGAAGCTCTGTCTTATGCGTCTCTGTGATGTTGAGAAATTCTCTTTTTGTAGGCTTGAAGTAGACACACAGACGAATAAATATTTTAACATACTTCTTGAGATTCTTGGGAGTAAAGCGCGGCCGGCGCGTAAGGCTGACAACCTTACCGCCATCTTAGAGCCGATTGTCTAGATAATGTGGGACTCTCCACGTCTCACAACCCTATGGGCCTTCGCGGCCTGTTACAGGGATAGCTTTACGTTACTTCCCTGAGGTTGCACTTTATGTTTCACAGTTTTCAGGCCTATAATTTAAATCCATAAGGTCAGTATTATTCAGTATTATTTGTTTGAGCATTTATTATTCTAGAATTAAATGAATACCTGAAGAATGCTGTGTTCTGGTATGTGGCCCCATGTAGATATTGTGTAAACCGACGTTTCGGAGGTACTTATCTCCATCTTTAAGGTATAGAAATCCGAGAGCGAGGAACCAGCGTGAGCAGGTGGCTGCAGGCTGAGTCACCAGTGTTTTTCGACTGGCGACTCAGTCTGCAACCACCTGCTCACACTGGTTCCTTTGGTGTTTTCAACTGTAATATTGTCATCATTTCGTACATCGCCTCTCTTAGGTCCAAATATTCTCCCGATCACTTTGTTTTTCAACGTCTATAAGTTCTCTTAGGGTCAGAGGCCAAGCCACACGCCCGCGCGCACACAACGTAACAATTAAACTAAACTCCGTGGCTTTTAGTCCGGAAGCGAACTATACCAACCGAGCGACTGCCACTTGTCGGCCAAGTTAGTGCCAACTTTTGCGGATAGAGGGTGTCGCGTGGTCAGTGCAACGAATCCCCACGGCCGTTAATTTCGATTTTCTAGACCGGAGCTGCTATTTCCTTGAAATACTCCTCGGTTATCTTCACGAGGCTGAGTGGACCCCGTTCCAGACTCAGTACTTCTCAGAAAGTTTGGTAGCGCCGGGAATCGAACTGGATCTGTAGCCAGACGGCCCACAACGTAACAAGTAGATGATAATTTATGCTATGACATCCGCTCTGTAGATAGAAGTACGATTTTGAGCTTTGAATTTCAAAGGGATGGCTTACACTTGATATATTACATCTAAACTTTAGATGTAAAACATTCGCAGTAGTACCAACGTAAGCTTGAATTTAAACACGGAATAATTGAAGGTACTGATTTTTGTTGTGTGACAATTTTTGGATTAGTCTTTTTTTTTTTTGTACTAAAACTGTTGAAATTCGTTTTGATTTTCATGTAGAGTAGGATTTTTATATTGAACTAACGCGAACAAAAATTAATTTCGCCCAACAGATTTCGTAGCAGCCGTATCTGTAGTTTCGGTCAGACAGACGGAGAGATGTCACCTTACTCATCTGCTGCAGTTTGTGTAATTCTTGTTATTGTTAGTGTGGGCGCCGGTCACGGTATGCACTGTCTTCGTTCGCTCGGAGGCCGGGATCGTGGATTCCAATCCCCCACAAGGCACGGATGTTTGGTATGTGTGTTTATTCTGTGTTTGTGTAGTCCTGTGTTTAGGTAGAGGCCTTGCGACGAGCCGATCACTCGTCCAAGGAGACCTATCGTCTGAAAAATGATAGAAATGAAAAAAAAACAACCTCGACACCGTTAAGGTATAAGGGGGCCCATATACGTACGAGTCTGGCTCGCGAGTCCGACTCGACTCGGGCTCCAGTGAGCCAAACTCGTCCGTGTATGGGTCACCACGCTCATACGTGTGTGATGAAATTAATCCGAACCCGGCTCCTCGCCGAGCCGCACTCGTACGTGTATGAGCCACCAAAGAGTAACGGATTAAGTAAGTTATTGTGGGCTGTGACTGTGATTGGTAAACGCTGTCGCCTTTTTCGCGTAGAGTTTCTTCATCTGCCTTTATCGATGTGTCACTTCAGACTGATTCTTGATTTCAGTTGGAGCTTGACTGAAACTTCTTAGTGTTCGTGGATGCAGTAAGCGAATTTAACTTAGCCCGTCCGTTGTGTTAGACTGTTCCAAGTAACAAAGACGTTCCTGCAGGATGTGAATATTCGTCTCCCCTCCCATGTCGGTCATGTGACTTGTTTGCACACAAAGTAGTTGTAATGGAAGCATCGCAGGTCGTGTCCAGGTGTGTTGCTTGTCTACCATAGCGCTCAACGGTATTGTGGTGGTTGGACCAGCTCTGATGTAGAGTGGTTGCTTGTAATAGCCTCCAGCCAAACGTTCGGCTGATCAAGCCGTCAAGAAGTATTGGACTCGCGTTGTTCTCATTCTACGTCCTCTGACGTGAAGGTATGAATGGCAATTATTTTTCGATCTGTATCTGATTCATGAAGTACAAATTCAAGAGTCCTGTTAATCATAATCAAATATACTGAATAAGACACCGTTAACACAGTACGGTTCTCCTTAACATTTCATATTGCATGGTTCACGTGGTATAAGGGTATAGCGTCTTCTGCCGCTCTGTAACTGGGATTGCAGCTTCGAATCCCTCTCGGGGTATGGTTGGATATGTGCGTTTATTTTTCTGAGTTTGTGTTGTCCTGTGTGGGTGAGGTCTTGTCACTGGCAGATTCTCAGTCAAATGGATCGTACCGGATGTTTATTATCAACGCGGAAAACGGGAGGTCTTCGACCGCATTGGCCTGTAGTGCCTTGCACGAAGAAGATGCGTCATGTGGGTACAGGTTTCGAGGCTAATGCACCGACATCGGAACACTAATGTTATCTTGACAGTGTAATCGTTGAAACATATGCACATTTTCTTTTTCCTTGGCGCTACAGCCCCAGTGGGCCTAGACCTACCTCCATGAACTTCTCCGTTCACTTCAGTTTTCTAGATCTTACAAATTCGGTAGGACTCCTTGGGCGGGTGATCAGCTCGTCTCAAGGCCTCTACCTGTACACAAACACAGAAAAACGCACACACAAACTAAACATTCATGCCCTGAGTGGGATTCGAACCGACGATCCCGGTATCTAAGCGAGCGAAAACAGTACATTCCTTAGACCGCTCGGCTACCGTGACCAGCACATATGCACATTATGTTATTAATTTCTTAATTCTGCCGTGCATCAACTAAATTGCGATGCATTCACTTTAAACGTACTGTACTTGTAATGGATGTGTAGAAGAGACAGGCCTACATATTTATGCATACTTCTAGCATCCACAGCAGTCAGACATTACAGACTATAGAGTAGATGCATCTGTACGGAGTATTAGAATTTAAAGTAAAAAATGCAGATTAGTTAAACTAATACATGTTGTTACAGGTATACTTACATTATTAAAAAGTATAACAATGTCCCTGCTCTTAAGTAACTACTCGTAATTAAGCAATACGCAGCGGGTGTATGTATCCACGTGTGCTTCACCGCCGCACTAGATGGAGGTGAGTGTCAGTTTCACTCCTCAGCTGCTTTACCCTCGGTACCCATTGCATAGGGGAGCTTGGATAGTGCAGTCAGTATAGCGACTGACTACGGGTTCGACGACCGAGAGGTCGGACTTGAAGTCCCGGTATGTGCAAGAATTTTTACTTCTCCATATCGTCCAGGCCGGCTCTGGGGTTCACCCAACCTCCTATACAATGGGTGCCGGGGGCTCTTTCCCGGGGTTAAAACGGTAGGGGCGTGAAGCTGGCCACTCACCTCCAACTAGTGCCGAGGCCAAAAAATGTGGATCTATACATCCACTCCCCCATACGCCTTGAAGGCGTAGAGCTTAATTAGTTAAGCACAGGGACAACTTTACCTTTACCCATTGCGTAGGAGACTGGTTTGGTTCCAGCTCCTCTCCGAGTGACGCGGAGAGGAGAAAGTCTTGCCCCTGCCGGTACTACTGCTCTATCTCGCCCATAGCCAGTCGCTGTATCGACTGCACTATCCAGGCTCAATAGTGGCGTTATTTCATTACATAACTGACTAGTTTGGGGTGGAGATCATAGTAGTAGTAGTCGTGTGGTTACGTCGCGCCATCGTGAGATGTAGCTACAGTCGATAATCTGTTTCTTTCTTTTTTCTTTCTTTCTTTCTTTCTTTCTTTTTTTTTTTTTGCATCTTTCATCTCGCGTTGGGAATGAAGCTTAATTTCTGCGTATATTTACGTGATGGAATTTGTTATCTACATAGGTTAGACTATGGAGTTGGAGTTGAAAGGCAGGGTGACAGTTGAATTGGGAAGGATATGCAAGGAAGTGCTTGTGATCTGTTTTCAGGTACTGTTCGTACAGTTTGGCCGAATTAGCTGCCGATATGGGGGAAAACCATGATCAGGGTAACCCGAACGTGAACTAACTTTCGAACCGGAAATCTGATAAATACGAATCCGAAAGGAGTGGAACATTAATAACCAGGACCAAGTCACTCACCACAGACGAGTTAACGTAAACTGGTGGCTAGTACATGCAAAATTCAGTAAGAGAATTACTTCTCACAGCTTTCAGTTTCTGAGAGGGAAGTTGGGATCATCAAGAGACCAATCCACTCGGACATTTTGCGCATGTGAATGACCCTCATATGCAGCTAAGATACAATAGGCCTATAGTGCAAGGAACTTAGAGCCCCAAGCAATTTAATATTACGTTTATAAAATGACAGTTTAATTGCGTATAGGGACCACTGAGCCAAATTCAGGACATTTCCCGCCCAACATTAGTCTCTAACGCCCCTGGTAGAGGGGGGAAGCATCGAGATACCGCTGAGCCAGTAGAGGCCGAACTCGCTGGCTGAGTCGGGACTGATGGCACACACCAGTACCGGTAGGGAATAGAGACTGGTAGAATATCATAGGGGGAGGCACAATGGACCAACAGATGGTCTAAGTGCATGGGGAAACCCACCCTCTCCAATACAATACAATACAATACAATTAATTGTGTATAGGCCTAACTTCGGTAATTTCTTCGAAGATAAGAGAGTTCGATACTGTATTACCATATGTTAACGGCGCAAAGGAAATTACAGAACAGATTTCTCCTTGACATGACTTTTAACGTTGATTTAGAAATAAAAATATCGGCTTGATGTATATTTGAGGTTATGAACGTCTATATTCTGTGAATTGGCCAGTAGATTAAAGTTTCAATTCTGGAGCTCTTTTATTGACTGTTAAGTGTCATGAAACAAAGTTTTCGCCTCTGGGGTTATAATATATTCTTCAGTGTAACAATTGAACTTAATTATAGAATTATTGTTGGGAATTTTCTTCTTTGAATTTAAATTATACGATGTTTCAGAAACTGATTCTCTTTCTGTCGTCAGGTGCAAAAATGAGAGACAGTCCTACATATTTGGATGCGTCAGAACTAGTGTAATATTTGTGTCTTATGCCAGTGTGTTCTGTGATCCTCATCCCAGGAAGGTTTCGATTTGGTTATTTCTCGAATGTCGGTCGGTTCCAAGATGATAATAATTTCATACCGAATAACAGAGACCATTGTCACAAACCTTCAGAGAGTCATAACGGAACTTGGTGTAACCATTCCTGAGCCAGTATACGAGCAGGCTTGCACTCTAACCCATTGATATAAAACTAAGTCAGTAACAACCGTTTTGTCAGAGGACTTATTAATACAGACTGACTGACGAGTGACAGACCCGACCTCTCGTCAGAGAGGGCGCCCAACATAGACAAGACAGTAACTTTCATTCAAAAGAAATGTATGGTCATGAGCCTCAGCTGGGGCTCGACACCAAGACAGACAGACTGACTGACCGTCAGTTGCAACATGACTTGAGTTTTGTCAGTATAATGAGAACCAGTTACCCGAAGTCCAACTCCGACTCTACTTGCATATCAAGTATACGGCCGGCAGCAGGACATGCGCACTATAATAGTTGTATGGTATGTTAAGTATAGTGTTTGGTCTTTGCTGTAGCTCCAGTCTACTGTCTCGGTTACACAGATTTGTGAGGAATACGATGATATGCGAAAACCTCACCAATTCCTGTAAAAGAGAACAGTAAGTTTGGGAACAAGTAAACGCCTGCTTTCCTTTGATACGACGCGGACCGCATAGAAAACGAAAAAATATACAGGCAGCAATGCGATCTCGTAAGTCTCCGTTTATTTTTAAAAAATAACGAAATTAGGCTAAAATAAGCGTTATTGAGGACTTACTACAGCTTCTGATTAAGGAAATTTTATGAAACCTTTGTCCTCAAACTTAACAGTATCTTCTAGTGTTGTGATTGGTTGTGGACGTGGCTTTGAGCTACAGTCAGTTGTACGTAGGATATCGCCAGTTGGACCATAATTTTCTAACAACTTCCCTAATCATTGTGCCATGTTATTGCAGAATATTTCGTTTCGTGTTAAAGAAACTGCATATTTGGAGCATTTCTATGTACAGAGGAATGCATTAAAATGAGGTCCTGCTTGTGAAATGCATAGTATTTTGTTAATATGTTGTCATATTTAGTTTCATTTTGCTTGTTCTTAATTTATTTATCTACTCTTGTTTGGGGGTACTATGCTACAACCCGGAAGGTCGCGGGTTCGATTCCGGATAAGGTCATTGGATTTTTTAATTGGCCTAATCCTTTCAGTCGCACTGTGGTCCTGAGTTCGACTCAGCCTCTAACAGAAATGAGTATCAGGAATCTTCCTGGGGGTAAAGGGTGGCCGGCCGGCCGGCACCTGAGGCCGACAACTTCACCGCCATCTGTAAGTCGATCATATAGAAAATGTGAGAGCCTCGACGTTACAACCCTGAGGGCCTCCACGGTCTTTTACAGGGATAGTTTTAAGCTTGTTTTCTGTTTATGTTTTACTTCATGCTGAGTTTAAATATAGACAACATTTTTACGTTTAATTTGTTTATTACATCATTGCGTGAGATGTGTCACAATAATGTTGCTGTTTGTACCATTAAGTGAAGCCAGCAGAAGGGAAATTCTGTTTGCGGATATAGTCGACCAGCCTTTCCATTGGATGGAAACATGAAACAGCAATTTTCTAGTGTACTTGTGGTAAAGTACGGGTTACAGAGTGCTGTCGTGGCATTGTATACATGGCTGTGAATGAATAATTGATTATTAGATCAAAATGGATCTGACAACTTCGTGCCCAAAACTGGACCTCATTACATCACCCGAGCTGTCAAGGGCACCAATAGAACCTGTATAGTGAGCTAACTAACCGACCAATTAGCGCCTTGTTGCACAGGTTCTCCGTTGACGAGTTGTGGCTTTTCAGTTGATCATGAAATTCCCTGCTATCATGGAATCTTTCCTCTCATGAAGTCCCACCGTTTGTTCCTGTGCTAAACAAGAAACCAGCATGGTATAGGCACAAGAATAACGGCTTCTCCGAAACGTCTGTTGACCCACCGAACTACACAGCGTTATACAGAGTGATTCTAAATTACTGTCGGAGTTTCCGTGGCCTATAATTTACAAACCGGAAACAACGAAATGAAGGCTCACGTGTTGAAGGTGTTTAGCGTTCTGTAGTATTGATTCCGTAGGCAGTAAAATTTTTTAGTTACACTTTCATATTCCGTAACAGTTTTATTTTGTTATTTCCGGTTTTGAAAATTATATGCCACGGGAATGCCGACAGTAATTTGGAATCACTCTATATAATCTGAGGCGGCAAGCAGCTCAGCTTACTGCCTTTTTCATACCGATTTCTTGCATGACTTAGTTAGTTAGTTAGTTATTGGAGAGGGTGGGTTTCCCCATGCACTTAGACCTGTATTGGTCCATTGTGCTTCCCTCTCTGATTTCTACCAGTCTCTATATCCTACTGGTACTGGTGTTTAGCATCAGTCCCGCCCAGCCAGCGAGACCGGCTCTACTAGCTGAGAGGTATCTATAATGGTTCCCCCATCTACCAGAGGTATTAGAGACTGCTGTTGGGCGGGAAACGTCCGTAAATTTGGCTCAGTGACATCCTTTGGAGATATGAGGTTCTTTTACGTGCCGTAAAGCTACGACACGGGACCCACGGCTTAAAGTCCCTCCCGGAGGACTTGTTCCCTGAATTTTTCCGCCCTTAAAAATTCGACGACCTCCGCCGGGTATTTGAACCCGCCTACTACGAGTCATGAGGTGGGAACGTTACCTCTAGACTACGGAGGCCGCTTTTTTCATGACTTAGTCTTCGACCCTGAAGTTGCCCAGGTAACCTAACCAGAAAATAAAAAAGAATTACAAAATAAGAAAAAAAACCGGGATAGCTCAGTCGGTATAGCGACTGGCTACGGGCTGGACGACCAAGGGGTGAGAGATCGAGTCCCGGTGGGGGCAAGAATTTTCACTCCTCTATGTCGCCCAGACCGGCTGTGAGACCCACCGAGCCTCCTATCCAATGGGTACCGGGGGCACTTTCCCCGGGGGTAAAGCGGTCGGGTCCTGAAGTTGACCACTCACCTCCAACTAGTGCCGAGGTTAAGAAAAAGTGTCTATATATCCACTCCCCCATACGTCTCCACGGCGTAGTGCTTAATTTGTTAAGCACAGGGACAACTTTACCTTACAAAATAAGGAACCTATTAAAAGGAAACAGTTTTCTCGGCAATAAATATTTTATTCTTTCCGTAACGTGATTTATGACACACGGCTTGGTGGTGACGTTTTATGTGACATGTTGCTCGCGTGTGCATGACTGCGAGGTGGGAGAAAAGCAAAAGCATAGAACAGGCCTATTGTTGCAGGACATGCGCAGTTGACGTGTTGAGACGTCGTGAGCTGTGTTGGCCTATCCAAAAGTAGGAGCTTGGTTGTAGCAGGTCGGATTTATAGAACCCCTTAGAATTTAAGGGGTTCTGTCCAACGTTCTTATGTACTCTGGCACAATTCACTGATGCCTATNTGCGCCGCGTTGGACAGGGCTGCCTTAGATAGCTACTCGAGCCTCGTTCCCTCGATTGCATTTCGTGTGATATCGCGAGACATAAGCACCGACTGTTACCCTGCTACACAGTTCGTAATTATTCAGACGTCCATTTTGTCTCCGTAAAGGCGCGTCCACATTACTCGTGCTCGTGCTCCTTGGGAGACTCGTCTGGCTTTTACTTGTGCTCGTAAATCTTCGTCCACACTACTTCAGTTGCGCGCCAGGCTTCGGCGCATGAGGATCCGTATATTTACTCGTAGTGTGTATAGGCTGTAGTCGTGTTTTAATTTATTGGCTATAGTTTTTAAATTAAAAATTTGCTTGTCTTGTGACTTGTCGTGTCGTCCACATTACTTGCGAGCATAGCGAGTCACTCGAGCACGAGTAATGTGGACGCGCCTTTAGTAGTAACAAGAAGGCCTACAAACAGAAACTTCTGTTGCATTCGGAAGCTTCCTTTCCCCCACGCATCCATTTCGGATAACATATTCTCCCCTTTCACATTTTTACATACACGATTAGCCTTGATATTAATTTTTTACACCCGCTGTAAGTTTATTCTTGCAAAGCTAATTAGGCTACAGATGCATATGTCTCTCTGTGGCTCTACAGCCCTTTGTTGGACCTTGGCCGCTTTTTTCAGTTTCTTGATCCTACACACAGACGGTAGGATTCCTTTTACGGGAGATCAGCCCATCGCAAGGCCGCTACCTGCACACATGACAGCACAAACAGAATAAACGCACACAGACATCCATGCCTCAAGTAGGATTGGAACCCACGATCCCAGTGTTCGAGCGAATGATATTTTATGCCTTAGACCGCGCGGCCACTATGATCTGCTACAGATGCATATATAATTTTATCCTCATATATGTGCTTCAGTAATAAGTTACACCGTATCGAAAAATGTTCTGTATAAAAATGGTATATCCTAAAAGATATATTCTTTGTGGTATGTACCAATTCACAGAGATACTGGGTTTCCGGACTTTACCCATCGTCCTGGTTTTAAGATAACTAAGAAAAACACATTTCAGAAACAGATCCAGTTTCTGAAACGTCGTGTTTTTTTTAGTTATCTTAAAACCAGGACGATGGATAAGTCCGAAAACCCAATATCTCTGTGTGTTATACACCATCGTCAGAATCCTATAGTAACTATATGTACCAATTGTTTAATAATAAGCTGTTTAATTAATTAATTAATTAATGTACTTGCGTTTGTTCTTGATTCCTTTAATGACCCTTGCAAATACCAGTATTATATAGCGACGAATGACAAGAGTTAATGAATAGCAATTTGGGAAGCAGCTATCGTCATATTTAAGGTATACCATCCCGGCATTTCCATGCAGCAACTGAGATCATCCACATAACACATCGATCAGGGCGGCCGATGCTGAGATACGTAAAGCTTGATGTATACTTCGTGTAAAGCAAGGGCTGTGTTGGATCAATACGGTACGGGAGCTGAGGAATATGCTGTAGCCAATCTGAGTGGCCGCGCGGCCTGAGGCATGAACTGTCTTCGCCCGCTCAAACACTGGGATCGTGGGGTCGAATCCCACTAGAGGCATGCGCGTTTATTCTATGTTTGTGTTGTCCCATATGCAGTTGAGCGGCTTTGCGACGGGCTGACTACTCTCCCCAGGGGTCTACCCTTCTATGTAAAAAAGGTTACGAAACTGAAGAAAAGGCCAGGGCCCAACAAATGGCTGTAGATTCATTGATGAATGCATGAATGAAGTCAGTATGGGCGCTGCGCTATGCTGAAAAAATGAACAATGAAAGGAAGAAAAATATCAAGTTGTCCTTTGCTGAACTAATTAAGTATTACGTTACGAAGACTTATTGGGGAGCGGATGTCTAGATCCACGTTTTCGTGACCACGGCAGTAGTTGGAGATGATGAGTGGTCAGCTACACGCCTCGGCCGCTTTATGCCCGGTACCCATGGGGTAGGAGGTTGGGTGGACCCCAGAACCAGCCTGCACTACGTGGAGAAAGGGAAATTGTTGTCCCTACCGAGACTCGAACTCCGACCTCTTGGTCATCCAGCCCGTAGCCAGTCTCTATACCGACTGCACAGTTAACAGAAATGGAAGTTTGAGTTCCAGTGATGCGAGGCGTCATGTAAAGGATCGGCGCTAAATCTGTGAAAAATGAAAGGTGAAATTAATCGCTTTCAGTATAAGCTGTTACATGACGTACACACTTACGAGTATTTCACGGTTTCTGTTATTTCTGAAACTAATCTTTTGGGGTTTCCAAGATCTGCTCCGTTCGCCAGTATCAACACGTCAAGCCTATCAGGGGTTTTGTAAGATTAGGCAACAGAAGCATGTTTGGCGAGTGGGTTAGCTGTCTCAGCTGTCGGAGTCCTATGCTTTGCAAAAGAATTCCGACACACAGTGGGGTGAGTGAGCAGGTGCAGTGCCATGGCGAATTTCTCGTTCGCCAAATTCCCCACTTCGCGGCCGTTTGTGACGCACCGCTCCACGGTGACGTCTTGGGAATTGTATTCAGTATGTAGAAACTTAGATTATTCGTACATCCTCCCTTTCAGAGTGCACACAAACACTCGGAAGAGAACCAGTATCACGCAATGTCTGGTGAATTCGCGTAAATATACTTCGAGATAGATCCTTCGATCGGGAAAACGCCTTTGGTATTCTTCAACAGCAGCACGTGCATTGCCACCGCAAAATCCATACACAAAATGCATATCACAATATACCACGTATGAAAACACAAAAGGCATTTCAGTAACTCCGCACAACTAATTTACCAACCATTCACAACGCGGCCGCAACGTACCCTGAAGGTAGCACATAAGCTTACGGCTAGTGTGAATCACCACACTCAAGGACAACCATAGATAACTTGTTAGCTGACAGGTACAGTGCGTGGACCCGCCAGAAGACCACACTTTTCTTGGGCCATTATCTCCGTAACCGTTCAACTTTGGACATAGGTGTTTTGAGTTATATCAGCATACCTTAACATAAGGAACACCCTCCCGAAGTCTGGCACATTCCTCCTGGGACACCCTGTATATGCTTACCATATGTGTACCTGCAGATGGTGAAACATTTCGCGAATTTTTTACTGTGGGTGTAGAGGATATAAAGCTATTTAGGTTCCTGTGCACCCGCAACATTATGCAGAACTACACATTTGGCTGATCGACAGAGATTGGGTAAATTTGTGCTTAAGGGGGTTCCTGCATAACGAAGCTTCATACGACCAGCTTTGTGCGTTAAGTCTGCCTTGCCTTCTCGCTCCTGAGCAAGGGCAGAACTAGGCCACGGTTGATGTGCTCTCGGGCCAGTGAAATGCCGTAAGGGATTCGCCACAGGTTGCGGTAACGTGCTGCGTGGTCGGTAACGGTGACAGATGAGTATGCAATATTAGCTGTCGTAAACTGAAGTGCTTAGACGTTAACGTGCCCCAGTGCCGCTTTGTTCATCACAAATATGCCACGGAGTGTTCTTTGTAGCCTGTCCGTAATGGCACTGTGTAGTTACTTCGTGCCTTGTTTGCTTATAATACGAGTAATTCATGTTTTAAGCTGATTATTGAGCTCAAACATATGCGTAGAAACTCACGTGAGTCATACTTATAATTTGTTCCGTCTAAAAATAAATATCCCATAATTGATCAGAATATACAGATGCCTTATTTAGTACATCATTTGAAAATGGGGCACATCCGGATACATCAGCGTGACAGCTACCCAAATCAAGGACGATGAATTCAGGAGCAGACTAAATTCTGGGAATGCTTGCCACCTCTTGGGTTAGAATGTTTTTTCTTCCCATCTCATCCAGCTGAGGTAGCTCAGTCGGTATAGCGACTAGGCTGAGGACTGGACGATCGAGGAGTAGCTGTTCGTTTCCCGCAGGGGCAAGAGATTTTCGCTTCTCCATAACGTCCAGATCTGCTCTGGGACCCACTTGGGCTCCTATCCGCTGGGTACCGGCTCTTTCCCCCGAGGTAAAGCTCCAGGGGCATGGAGCTGGCCACTCACCATCATCTGGTGCCTAGGTCGAGAATGGTGAAGATATATCTCCACTCCCCTATTTGTCTTCATGGTGTTGTTCTCAATTAATTAAGCCCAGGGATAACTTTACCTTGTACCTTTTACCATACTCATGGACTATCAAAAAAATGTAAAAATTAAACTACAAAACTAAATATTTGCATGCGTGTGAAAAGGTCTGTCGTCTAAGGGACGAAAAAAATGGTTGAAGGTGTTTGAGAAGAGCTTGGTGAAAAGAATATATGGACCTAAAAGGGAGGAAATAGCAGGAAACAGAAAATCGCATATTGGGAAACTTCAAAATATGTGCTCATCCCCCAACTTTATTTGTGCAATTAGACGATGTGAAGGGCTCTTGTGAACACGGTAATGAACCTTCGGGTTGCATAAAATGCTGGGAAGTTCTTTAGTAGCTGCACAGTAGCTCCTCATTATGTAGTTGCTCCAACATATGTATCAGGACACGGTTCAAAACTCCATGACCAAAGGAAGCAAAGCTCTTAGAATGAAAACGGGCAGTTATGAGCAAGCATATACATACAGTAGCTTATTGCATTGTGGATTGAGGTTAATGTGTTCTTAAAAAGAAATTTACTCAAAAGTAACTTGGAACTACAACTGCATAACTACGCTGTAAAATAATTCTCCACTCTGTAACCATGTGCTCTCGAAACGGAATTATTTGCCCAGTTTCTTCATGTGCAGTCTTACATCATGAATATACAAGTACATGGACGATGAGTACTTTTAATGTTTATCGTCAAATACTCCGAATGACTCCACCAAGCAGAATCCTTCTTGAGAAGCTGATACTCGCTCAGCCAGTTAAAGAATTCCCCAACTTTTATGGAACCCCAAGGGTTATTATTGTGTTCCAAAGAACCTACTGCTGGACCCTGTCGGCATCCAGATGAATCTAGCCCATACACCTTCACATTCTGTTTCTTTGAGATCCCTTGCGAAGTTATTCTTCCATTTACACGTAAGTCTCCTTAATGGTTTCTCGCGACAACAAATTCTGCACTTACGGTAATGTAATTTTGCAACTTTTAATCCTGCTCCGGGATTCTGTTACCGCATTGCGGAAACTACATGACGTCAGTAGAATGGCATTGCGCGTTGATATATAACACAGGCCTACAAAAAAAAAA